>NC_054377.1:25786718-25921718 GCF_017654675.1 Xenopus laevis | reverse complement strand
GGATCTTTCCATAATTTGATCTCCTTAAGTCTACTAGATAATCATATAAGCATTAAATAAATCCAATAGCCTGGCTTTGCATGCAGTAAGGATTAATTATTATTAATTATCAGTCGAATTATCAGTCGAATCCCCAGTGAAAGATTCGGCCAAATACGAACCCTAATTTGCATATGAAAATTAGGGGCAGGAAAGGAAAACGTGGAAAAAATTCTTCTTTTGTGACGAAAAGTCACGTGATTTTCCTACCCGCCCATAATGCAAATTTGGATTTGGTTCGGCCAGGTACAAGGATTTGGCCGAATCCAAATCCTGCTGAAAAAGGCTGAATCCTGGACAAATCCCGTATTTGGTGCATCCCTATTAATTATATCTTAGTTTGGATCAAATACAAGCTACTGTTTTATTATTACAGAGAAAAAGGAAATCACTTTAAAAAAATTGGATTATTTGGATAAAATTGAGTCTATGGCCATTCCGTAATTTGGAGCTTTCTGGACAATGGGTTTCCGGATAACGGATCCAATACCTGCATTCATAAAGTGCCTGGAATCTTTAGGAATCCTGTTTGCAAGGATCAGTCACATCCCCATGACGGTACCCGAGTTAGAAACTGTACCTGAGCTAGGTGTCGACAGGGAATTCCCACTCAGCCTCCTAAAAAAGAGGAGGTCGCTGGTTACCCCAGAGCTACCAAGTCGTAGACGTGGGACCCACGATCCAGATCCAATTCTGTGTAGTCCAGAAGTGTCTGGTGGCAGCACTGCAGAATTCTGAAAAGAGAAGAGAATGTTGTAAAACTAGTGATGGCTACTGTAATGTCTTCTGTATAGATATGATCAGGGGCAACTACAGTGTCTTGGTAAGCCAACACGGCAACATAAACTGTTTATTAAAGGGAACATCCATCTTATTTTTAGTGTTACGAGTCTAGGATGTCCAAATTAATGCCTGGAGGATGTCATGTCTATGGCCATCCAAGGGCCCAAACTGGTTAAAGCTTATAATTTTAATACAGTCCAGTGCTTAAACAAACAGTGCGAGAATATAATCATCCCACTACTTGCACAGTACTGATATAGACACTGATATTATACAGATATGGAACCGGTTATCCTGAATGCTGGGGACCCTGGGTTTTTCCGATAATGGATCTATCTGTAATTTGGATTTTCATACCTTAAGTCTACTAGAAAATCATGTAAACACTTGATTTCCATTATATATATATATATATATATATATATATATATATATATATATATATATATATATATATATATATATATATAGAGTCAACTACAAGAGGTCCTCTGCACTCAACCATTATCAATATATTTAAGACAGCGACATTTTGTGCATACTGCTACTAAAAAATGCCTTACCCTTTAAACAACACAGGGATTGTTTGTCCATATATTGCAATATATTTAAGCTGGCCAACTACGTCAAAGTCATCCCATATCTGGCCAGTCCTATGCTCAATTTTATCTGATTCATTAAGAATTCTATTGCTTCATTATACATTTTACGAAGGGACTAAGTTTTATCTGCAACTTACTTGCTGCTTTCAAAGTAAAACTCCCAAACTTGGCTGCCCTTTTATTAGACACCAGTGGGATCACCTGACTATAGCTGGGAGGGGTGGGAGCTACAACATGGAGCTGGTCACTGATCCTGTATAACTATAACAAACAAGGGAAAGTTGTGCTCACCACTATTTTTTATCTATCTATCTATCTATCTATCTATCTATCTATCTATCTATCTATCTATCTATCTATATCCCTTGTGGATAGCGTAGATATGTGGTTGGAGGAATAATGACTTTTGTGTTTCTATGAACATTTGTGTAGAAAATCATATAAACAGTAACCCAATAGGCTCGCTTTGCTTCCAATAAGGATTAATTATATCTTAGTTGAGATCAAGTATAATATACAGTTTTATTATTATAGAGAAAAAGGAAATTATTTTTAAAAGTTTGGCTTATTTGGATAAAATGGAGTCTGTGGGAGACAGCCTTTAGTCATCCTGAGCTTTTTCGATAACAGGTTTCCAGATAACAGATGAAAGTAAAGCAGGCTGGCACACAAAGCTATTCAAACCGGGGTGCAACCCCTGGTACGTTTATTGCGTCACAACGTTTCGGGGGCGTGGCCCCTTCGTCACCTGACGAAGGGGCCACGCCCCCGAAACGTTGTGACGCAATAAACGTACCAGGGGTTGCACCCCGGTTTGAATAGCTTTGTGTGCCAGCCTGCTTTACTTTCTTCAAGTATATTTTGGGAGGGCCGTCTCCCTGAAGAGCTGTGCACCAAGCGTGACCGTACAGAAAGGGCCTGAGTGTGCACGTGAGTTTGTATAGAGTTCCAGATAACAGATCCCATACCTGTACTGCTCGCTCTCCAATTTATCTTCCAGACTACCATTCAAACCACAGTCTGGTTGCTAAGGGAAATGCAAACTCAGCAACCGATAACAGTTTAGAATTGATACTGCAAAGATAAAATACCTTAAAACCACAAAGATTTATAAATCAAGACCATCTGTAAGTTAGCTTTGAACACCAATTACATCATACTAGAAATTATTCTAGAAAAAACAAAAAAACTGTTCAAGCCATGAGATGATCACTATTTTTTTTTTCTTAAAAGTTTTCAGATAAAAATGGTTTATTGTAATTTAGCCGAACATTAAATTCCTACTGCACACAACTCCACCATGCTGTCTGTCTGCAGTTTATGCCATTCGCTGCCTATGCTGGAATCAGCCAGTTGGAGCCAAGGAAATGTATCAGTGACTCGCAGCAATAGTCTGTTGGTTACAGCAGGAAAAAAAACATTATATAGTGTTACAGCTTTTCTGTGGGCCATGGAGCCAATATATACATCAGAATACAGGAAGTTTGACATATATATTCTGAGTGCTTCACAATGAAATAAGAACCTTTTTGTGAATTGCTGCTGGAGTGCTTTCCTTAAGTTTATTGCCCCACTTGGCTGAATTGCGGAGGCTGGACTGAGGGGGGGTATGAGGACCCTGATCTTACGGACAAACAGAAGGAGCAGCGAGTGCTGAAAGTTTTGTATTGTGAGTAAATGTTTATGAGCCGGTCAGATAAAAGGGTATTTGACTCTGCTTTGTCTCGAGGGACAGTGATCATGAGATGATATCTCAAATCCATGCCATAAAGCAAGATAGGCTTCTATTGTCTCCAGAAAGGAAGCAGATATAGTCAGGGAAATGGATTCCCCCCATGCAAGGACAAAAAGTGTAGAAAAGTAAAGAAAGAAAAAAAAAAAGTAAACACTGCATTCTAAAAAAGGGTATGCCTTTGGGCTAGGGCTCTGCTGAAAAATGCAGGTCGATTTCAGCCCCTCACCGCGAGCAGTATCCCCTTCTTTTGCGTCTGGAACTAGTTTTCGGTGAAGAAACGGGACACTTTGCATTTTGCCCGAAAATCCACCAAGCCGACTGGAGTGACATAAGGGTTCCAAACACAATCAAGGATACTGCTCGCTGCTAGGGACTGAATTTTGGACGCATCTGACTCTTCCATTAACGCCATCATCAGCTGAATATTAGACCTGGCAGTCCATGAGAAAGTGAAAAATTCTACATATTTGCCAGCTCAAGAATTATTTAGTCTGGACTGTCTTGGATGATAGGATTTGGTATGATTGTTCTTAGGGTAAAAGGAATTTGTGTATATTTAAAGTATCTATATACAGTAAAAGGATGATTAGAAGTATGGCATGCCCAGGGCTGTATTTAGGTTTACATTTCCCCACCACTCAATTCAAAAATGCCCGACACGTTTTAATATACTATAGACACCAGCGGCCTGCCCCTTGTGGCCTATATGACAAATACAGCCCTGGCCATGCCCCTCCTTTATGAACCCCAAAGGCTGGCCATCAAATGTAGTTTGGCTAAACTGACTGTTTCACAGGGAGACAGACAAACTTGCGTGTGTATGTATGTATGTATATTATATTTGTTTGTATCAAATACAAGCTACTGTTTCATAATTAGAGAAAAAGGAAATTGTTTTAAAAAATTTGGATTATTTCATTATAATGTCCTTCCCATAATTCTGAGCTTTCTGGAAAACACGTTTCTGGATCCCATACACACACATATACAGGTATGGGATCCATTATCTGGAAACCCGTTATCCAGAAAGCTCTGAATTACAGAATAGCCGCCTCGGATAGACAAATGATCAAATAATTTTGAAATTATTTTCTTTTTCTCTATAATAATAAAACAGTATCTTGTACTTAATCCCAACTAAGATATAATTAATCCTTATTGGAAGCAAAACCAGCCTATTGTGTTTATTTAATGTTTACATGATTTTCTAGAAGACTTAAGGTATGAAGATCCACATTATGGAAAGATCCCTTATCTGGAAAACCCAGGTCCCGAGCATTCTGGTTAAAATGTCCCATATCTTTGTGTGTATAATATAGATAGATAGATAGATAGATAGACACAGATATGGGATATTTTAACCAGAATGTTCGGAAAATTGAGTGTCCAGCTTAACTCTAATGACTGTGCCTCATTTGTTATGCAAGTACTATTAAATCCATTACAGGTAGTAAATTCCAGTTAAATTACCATGTAATGGTAACCAATTAAGTCACTGCAAAAGCTGCACCTGTAACCTAAAACCTGCTTTGGCCAGACCGTCCATCCTCTGACTAACATGTGGGAACACACCACGTAAAAAAGAAAAAAGTGTATTTTTCTCAGTGGCTTACAGTTTACAATGCCTGTACTAGAGCCCCCCAATAAACAGTTAACGGGGTTTCCAAGAGACAAACCAAAATAATCTGCTGGCAACAAACTGCTCAGAAAGTTCTCCCTCTGAGACAACGGATATCACTTGTGTAAACTAGGTCAGGCTTATTCTGTAGGAAATAATGGTATGTGACCCTGGCTTTCAGTTGTGTGATATATCACAGGGCCTGGGGCACTATGGGTGAGGAAAACTTTGCCCTAGCGCACAACCTTTACAAACCTACACACCTTGTACAAACACACACATCTCTTATCTAAAGTGACAAGCACAAGTGTATACACTCCCGGGTGAGTAAGGACAAGGCTATTCACAAGCCTATCACTGCTACTGGTAGTATGGAACTTCAAGAGACGGTGCACAACTAAACTGTATATAATACTCTAGAGCCACTAATATCCACTAAACTGTATATAATACTCTAGAGCCACTAATATACTCTTATAATACACAAAAGCCATGAATATCTTGTAAATTATATCCTTATAAACAGTGACTAGTGATGTCATCAGTTATAAACGATGAGTAGTGATGTCATTTTTGTCACATGACTCAATACAACTTGTGTATTATAATAAATAAAATACGAGGATTAGAAGTAACCTCGGCATACCATGACCTGTATAAAAACACTCGGTCTTGGTCATTGTGCGTTTATATGGTCATGGAGCGCCTCTGTAACTTATAATATCCTTATATTTTACAATAGGGGGTACTTTATTCACTATATACTACACAAAAGCCATAAATATCCTGTAAATTATATCCTTATAAACGGTGAGTTCTGATGTCATCAGTTACAAACGGTGAGTTCTGATGTAATTTCTGTCACATGACTCACTGAAATTTGTGTGTTATAATAAATATATTAGCCCCAGTTGTAAATTATGAGGATATAAGAAGTTACCTCGGAGTTCCATGACCTGTATAAAAACACTCTGCCTTTGGCCTCGTCTTTTTATATGGTCATGAAACTACTCCTCCTTATAATATCCTTATAATTTACTATTTATATATATTTGTAAATGGTGCTTGGTTATGCCATTAGTTTGCTGCTTGTCATTTGCCTCACAGGACTTACTGGAAATGTAATATGAGGATATTAGAATTTGCCTGACCAATAGCAATAAATTGCTGCCACTGGTCTGCTATTATTTTATTATTATTATTATTATTATTATATTATAATACACAAAAGCCATGAATATCTTGTAAATTATATCCTTATAAACGGTGAGTTCTGATGTCATCAGTTATAAACGATGAGTAGTGATGTCATTTCTGTCACATGACTCACTAAAACTTGTGTATTATAATAAATAAAGTACCCCCTGTTGCAAAATATGAGGATATTAGAAGTTACCTCAGAGTTCCATGACCTGTATAAAAGCACTCAGCCTTCAGCCTCGAAACTCCTGGGTAACTTATAATATCCTTATATTTTACAAGAGGGAGTACTTTATTCACAATATTATATTAGTAGTCCAGCTCCTCATACAGCTGTAGTTGGGTTCAAGGCTTCAAACAAACATAAGTACTTGAAAAGATCCAGTCTGGGGAGCAAGTCGATGCACTAAGGATTTGTAATATCCTTATACTGTACAGCAGGGGGTACATTGTTCCCTGTATAAATCTGAGGCCACTCTACTCACCTCCTTGTCCCACATCCAATCTGGATTCTTTAACTGAACCTCTTCCCCCGTCTCAGGGATTAGTTCAGCTGTCCCTCTCCTGACGAGCTCCTGGGTCACGTTTGCTTCTGCTTTCCTAGATCTCGGCAGGTGAATGTCCTGGGCTTGGGCTGTTCCATCAGTAGGGAACTCTGAAGCTCTCAACGTCCTTTTGGGCACATTCTCCCTGTTGCCACACGCGAAGCGCTCCCCGTCTCCATGGTCGGGTCCCAGTTCAAGCGCTCCTAGTCGGCTCAGGTTCTGTTCTATCTCTCGCTGGATCACGTGTCCCTGCTCATTCGCAACCAGACCCGCATCTCCCAGCAGCTCACATTTGCCTCCAGTCCAGTCAGGGTTTTGCTTGTGGGTAGAACTCCTGATCTTGTTTTTTTCCCACTGAAATCCGTTATCCACATCGGTACCGCTCAGGGCCCATATGACCCGCTCCTCTGCCTCCCGCTTCAGGACGTGCAGATCCCGCAGACTCGCTGCATTCGCTTCCAGCCACCGGCACAGCCACAGCCGGTCGGAACCATTACCCGGGAAGGTTGGGGGGACAGGGCCCATCGGAACACTAATTCTGAACCTCAGTATCCCAGCAATGAGGATGTGCAGCACCCCCGCTATCCGAAGAGGTACGAGCCAGAAGGTGCCGGCAGGCGGGTATGTGCAGCAGCTGCTCTGAGAAAGTGCGATCAGACTCTGCGAGGGGGGTGGTCAGACCTACAGCTCAAAGTCCACTAAGACAAGGAGGTCAGCAAAGGCCCCCCGCCACCCCTCCCGACCAATGAATGCGCCAGCCTCATCCAATGTCTTTGTCCGAACTCCAGGCGCCTGTAATTTTAATTCCTCTGACATCGCAACGGGCGGTGCTGGAGTTAAAGAGCCTCAGATTGGTAGGCTTGTAGAAAGGGGCGGGATCATTGGAGCCACACGTGTGTTGTGGCCAGTGATAGTCCATATGCTTTGCACCTTCACACAAACTGTGTAGTATCCAGGGTTTGCCAGGTTTTTCGATTTCCAGCCAAATTGGGCTACTAATGTAAAGTCCAAGCAGGTTTTGAAAGTACAAACTAGCCAAGGTGTGGATTTGGGCTGCTTTTACTTTGGAAACCAGCCAAAGTTTTTTGTTGCCCTAATGTGCCAAGCCTGTACCTCCCAATGCTTGTTGGGTAATGTAGTTTTTGTTTAACAATTTGCCGCCTGCCAAGTTTAATGTCAGACTACAATATCCAGCATGCAACGGGTAAAAGTTGGGCTCCGTAATCTCGCATTTTCTGGTGACTTTCCTCAATTTCAGACAATTTCGGGGTAAAAATCTGCTGGCCAGTAAAATGTCTTATTGAAATTGTATATATATTAGGGCCTCATGGGGCCCCTATACCTCCTGGGCCCCCCTCTGTAGTTATGCCCCTGGTGAAGGGGGCAAATCTTTCCCATTTTGCTTCACAGAAAAATTTGGAAATCGATTAAAGTTGAAAAAGGCGTATTTTTACATATTTATATATTTTGTAGACTTTTTTTTCATTGCACGTGTTATTTAACTTATTTTGGGTTACATTTGAAGTGCCTCTTGGCTAGTTGTGGGCTGGTTTTGTAGCTGACTTTGGCTGGTTTTGAAAATGAGACTTCTAAATACCCACATCCTAATGGAAGCTATATCATGTATACTTGTATGTGCTGTGTGGGCAGGTCTGGACTGGGACTCCAAATAGGCCCTGGTGTTTCAAATACACAGAGGTCCAACCAGTCCCCCCCACCAGCCCACTCCACAGTGACTGTCTGTGGCAATTTACAGCAGGCCCTCTGGCATTGGACAGAACTCACAGATTGCCAGTCCGGGCCTGTGTGTGTGGGGCAGCCCTGGCACTGCTGTTATTCTCTTTTTCTTTGGTTGTTGCGGAAACAGAGTGTGACAGACACATTTCAGTGTTGGTAAATAACAGGGCACAATAGTGGTGGCAGTCCCCATATATGAAACTGACATCACAGGAACAGACCCCACACACACACGCATGCACGTAATTAAAGGAAGAGTGGTGTAAGGAAAGGGCCTTGACTATTATGATTCTCCCTGAGGGAATGTGTTGGTCTGAGAGTCCAGTTTGCCTATAGGTAGACATGATACCTCCAGCAGGTCTGGACTGGGAGTCAAAATAGGCCTGGCATTTCAGGTACACAGACGCCCAATCAGCGCCCTGCCAGCCTACTAAATAGTGATTGTCTATGGCGTCTTACAGCAGTCCCTCTGGCATTTGCCAGAATCTACAGATGGCCAGTCCGGGCCTGGCCTCCAGTGAGCAAACACCAACTCTGGACTGGGAGTCAAAATAGGCCCTGGCATTTCCAGTACACAGAGGCCGTAACATTGGTATCATTTTTACCTGACCTGTGAAATCCCAGCCAGATGGCAACCCTACTCTGCCTGGAGGAGAAAGGCTGCATCTTTAATTTGAAAGCAACTTCTGAATAACCTGAACAGCAGTAACTGTTGTATCCTGGCCAGCCTGTAGTTTGTCCCCCAGGGATACACTGAATCCCGGATTCATCCTTTTTTTCAGCAGAATTCAGATACATCCAAATCCAAGTGCCTGCCCCCCTTCCAAAAGCAATTTTCACAGCGGATTTGCTCACTTTCGAACCGCCGGCGGGCCCTGGTGCAGTCACACCCTCAGTAGTTCCGCCACCGGCCGCATCCTTAAAATCATGTGACTTTTTGTCACACAAACTAGTAAGTAAACAATGTATTACCCTTCCTGTCATTAATTTGCTTATGCAAATTAGGATTTGGATTCAATTGGGAATTCAGGCAAATCTTTCATGAAGGATTTGGACAAATCCCAAAATAGTGAATTTGGTGCATCCCTATTCCTAAAAGAACTGAGAGATCAGTATTCACATTAGGCCACCCTGAAGCCTATAGACCCAAATTCTTCAAGTCTCCCCAAAGGATCCTCATCCCTCCACAAAGCTGCAACATGAAATACTTTTTAACCCCTTTTTTAACCTTTACTTTTTTGTTGTGCTTCTTCTGAAGCACCTAAAGACCTGATTCACCAGCTGGTAAGTACTTACAGTACTTTATGTTGGCACAGCTATGCAGAGAGAAAATCTTTGGAGGGCTCGCAGTCCCTCCTCCCCCATCCATCTTCTGACAGTTTAAGGTACGAGATGATGATACAGCAGACCCCACATTCCGGGCCCCTCTGTTACCCAGGCTCCCCATATAATTTCCCCGTATCATTTTCCCCTCTCACCAGCCCCTCTCGTACCTTAACTTGCAGCAAAAAGTAGAAACCCGCAAGGCGAGAGAGGAGGGACTGTTTCTGCAGGACCCTCCAAAGGTTTTCTTTTCAGGGGAGCCCGGCGCTTCGAAGGTACTCCATTTTCAAGGTACTACCTGTTGTAATGACACTGCAGTTATAATTTTGCAGGGATGTTTTCCCTTGGTTTTTGCAGGTTTCCTCCTCACGTTCCAGATACACTCAGGCAGATTCATTGGCTGCTGATGAAATTCACTATAGTTTGTTTGTGCGAAAACTCCGCGGGGTCAGGGATTGATGTGAATGATGAACAGTCTCTGTAGGGCTGAGTAAACATGTCGGCACCAAAAAAAAACAAAGGGATAATAAATTGTATTCCTCTTCTGCATGTGGGAGTTAGATGGGCAATGCTGACGAATCAGAACAGCCAGCTCCACATTAATTAGTAACACATAACCAGAGTCAACCACATGCTCCATTTGATACGTCAGTCAACAAGAAAACAGCACTAATGGGTAAAACAGGCACAAAATCCCCTTTAGTAAAGTCCACAGGCTAGGAGGAAATCTAGGTGTTAACCCTGTATACTTACCATGACGCATAGTAACCAAATATGATATCCCCACCCCCTCAATGTACAAGTAATCACTTGTGTTTGTTATTAAACCTTCCAAATGGGCCAAATGGGTTTTTGCTTTATTTAGTTTTTTTATGACAGTCGGAGGGAGGGGGCTGTAAAGTTAGTAATCCTCTGTTTTCTCATCAATACAAAGCAGGCAACGTCCACAAGACAGACAGGGAGCACTCCTGCCTCTGATACTTGGCATATCATTTCACACGGCTGGCCTGGGGTAAATTCCACCTGATATTGTATTATAGTGGGTTCCTCCTTTTGACATTTAATTCAAAATCATACAGTGTTTATGAAGTGTGCCAGGGTTCAGGCATATTGCTATTTAAAGTGGTGGTTCTCATTTGAATTATCTTTTAGTATGTTATAGAATGGCCAATTCGAAGCAAATTTTCAATTGTTTATTTTTTTTTTTAAAGTTTTTGAATTATGTGCCTTCATCTTATGACTGTTTCCAGCTTTCAAATTAGGGATGTACCAAATCCACTATTTTGTATTCAGACAAACACCCGAATCCTTTGCAAAAGATTCGGCCGAATACAGAATCCGAATTCTAATTTGCAAATGGGAAGGGAAAACATTTTTTACTTCCTTGTTTTGTGACAAAAAGTCACGCGATTTCATTTCTTCCCCTAATTTGCATATGCAAATTAGGATTTGGTTCGGGCGGGCAGAAGGATTTGGCCGAATCCTGCTGAAAAAAGCAGAATCTTGGGATCCCAAACCGAATCCTGGATTTGGTGCATCCCTATTTCAAATAGGGGTCATTAAACCCATCTAAAAAAACAAATGCCCCGTAAAGCTATAGATTTATTGTTATTGCTACTTTTGATTACTCATCTTTCTATTCTGACCCTCTCCTATTCATATTCCAGTCTCTTATTCAAATCAGTGCATAGTTGCTAGGGTAATGTGGACCTTAACAACCAAATTGCTGAAATTACAGACTTGAGAGCTGCTGAATAAAAAGCTAAATAACTCGAAAACTACAAATAAAAAATGAAAACCAATTGCAAATTGTCTTAGAATATCACTCTCAACATCATACTAAAAGTTAATGTAAAGGTGAGCAACCCCTTTAAGGCAATGGGAGGAAATTCTGAGCATTTGCCACATGCCAACATGAAAATTACATGGGCAACTAAACACCCAGAAACTGGCAATGTGATATTGTGCTAAGACAATGGGGGACATTTATCAACACTGGGCAAATTTGCCCATGGGCAGTAACCTATGGCAACCAATCAGATTGCTGCATTCATTATTCTACTTGCAGCTGGCTTTAAAAAGCTAATCATTGATTGGTTGCTATTGGTAACTGCCCATGGGCAAATTTGCCCAATGTTGATAACTGAGCCCCAGGTGTTTTTTGGCGTCCCTCAGTTCAGGCCTCCTATAAAGGGGTTGTTCAACTTCAAACACCTAGTCCTGGTTTCCTGATGGGCCAGTCTGACACTACCAACATGTATTATATTATGGGCACAGTAATTTCCATATTTGTATCAAATGGCCATTTCAGAAGCCTGCTTTTGTGTGATGTAGACAGTGATGGTTTCAGACAATTTGCAATTGGTCTTTATTTTTTATCATTTGTGGCCTTTTAATTGTTTAGCTTTTTTCTCAGCAGCTCTCTCGAAAGTGATCTGGTTGCTAGGGTCCAGTTTACCCTAGCAACAAGGCAGTGGTGTGGATGAAAGACTAGAAGATTAATAGGAGAGGGCCTAATAAGAAAGATAAGTAAAAAGTAACAATACATGTGTAGCTGCACAGAGAAATCGTTTTTTGGCTGTTGGGGTCTGAAAGCTGATCAGAGACAGAAGTAGAGTATTGTAAAACATACTAAATGTTTATTTAATAGTAAACTACCCTTTAAGAGATAGTGAAAACCACTGTAAACTGCAGCATTTATCCTTATTGATGTCTGTATGTTACCCACCCACTTAGATTGTAAGCTCTTCGGAGCAGGGAACTCCTTCCTCTTTTCTCTTTTAAAACTCAGAACTGATATTTTGTATTTATCTTTTATTTTATTGTATTGACCCCTATTTGTTATATAAAGGTATCATTGTGCTGTACAGTGCTGCGTACACGAGTAACCCCTATATAAATTAAATATATATACATACATTCCACTGAAAAGTGCAACGCCCAAAGCAAAATCTTAGGTTCAACACCCACAAACAAGATAAGATGATCTTTTCAGCTGACATGTATATATAATGCACAAGAGCCATGAATATCTTGTAAATTATATCCTTATAAACGGTGAGTAGTGATGTCATCAGTTATAAACGGTGAGTAGTGATGTAATTTCTGTCACATGACTCACTAAAATTTGTGCATTATAATTAATAAAGTACCCCCAGTTGTAAAATATGAGGATATTATAAATTACCTTATATTTTTTTCTTATATTTTACAAGAGGGGGGGTACTTTATTCACTGAATATCCTGTAAATGATCCTTATAAACGGTGCTTAGTGATGTCATTGGTTATTATCGGATGTGAGGTCATTTCTGTCACATGACTCGCTGAAACTTGTGTATTATAATAAATAAAGTACCCCCTGTTGCAAAATATGAGGATATTAGAAGTCACCTCGGAGTTCTGTGACCTGTATAAAAGCACTCAGCCTTAGGCCTCGTGTTTTTATATGGAACTCCTCTGTAACTTATAATATCCTTATATTTTACAAGAGGGGGTCCTTTTTTCACTATATAAATCATAAGACAACCACTGTTTCACTGATCTGCTGCCGTTGGGTCTGCCGTCTCTGTTGGCAACAGCTGGTGGGTAAACATTTTTGTGCTGCAGAGGACAGCTGGGCTCAGACAAGCAGGATGGATTTATTTCTAAGGTTAGCATTTAAAGCTGGGTCCCAGAGCTATATTTCATTCTTTACAAAGGTCTAATCATACATTATACAGTAATATACATTTTATAGTCCCTGTAACTCAGCATTGTAAAGCCATTTGGCATTGCTGGGCCAGACACGGCCTTTGTTTGTTCAGGCAGTCACTGAGGTTATAAGTAGGTTGGTTTCCAGCCTACAAAGAATGCCAGGAGTTGCTTTTAAAAGAGGGGGGTTTAAGCTTTATCAGCAGGTTGATGTCACTCAACGTAAGTCTGTTGCTTTAATGTGTCTCCCTCCCCCACAGGTCCAGGAAAACAATGGGAGTCAGTGGGGTGTAATGAGAGGAGATAAAAGCAGAGCTGGGCCACTCTCTGATAGCAGCAGATGGTAGGAGGTTCCCTGCCTATATGTGAATAATACAGTGTTAGCAGGTACATGGCAGGTAGTAGAATACAGTATGTATCTTTGTATGTATAAAACTTCTGCATTTTCTTGGTGTGTGTGTGTGTATGCCTAAGGGTCAGGGAACACTATCAGATTCGGGGAGATTAGTCGCCCGCAACAAATCTCCTCTTCTTCGGGGGGACTAAACAATGTAAATCGCCGGCAGGATTGCACTCGGATCGCTTAGTTTTCCAAAGTTTCCCGGACACTTTGTAAGAGTGGGAGCAATACAGGTTTTTCTATAACCTCCAGCTTGCCCAAGGGCTACATAGACTTCCAACATAATAAACCACTGTGGCTGAAGCACCATTAGTGTAACCATTAATGTAACAGGTGGAGATGGGGCCTGGACTCCATTAGGGACCCATTCTTGGTTAAAGGGGTTGTTCACCTTTGAGTTAACTTTTAGTATGATGTAGAGAGTGATATTCTGAGACAATCTGCAATTGGTTTTCATTTTTTATTATTTTGGTTTTTTTTCGAGTCATTTAGCTTCTTATTCAGCAGCTCTCCAGTTTGCAATTTCAGAAATCTGGTTGCTAAAGTCCAAATTACCCTAGCAACCATGCATCGACTTAAGTAAGGGGCTGAAATATAAATGAGGGGGCCTTAATAGAAAGACGAGTAATCAAAAGTAGCAATAACAATTCATTTGTAGCCTTACAGAGCATTTGTTTTTAGATGGGCGGGGTCATTGACCCCCATTTGAAAGCTGGAAAGATTCAGAAACAGAACTATAAAAAATAAATAATGAAGACCAACTGAAAAGTTGTTGGAATAGGCCGTTCTATAACATACTAAAAATTAACTTAAAGGTGAACCACCCCTCTAAAAAGAGTTTTTTTTTCAGAGAGCCTAAGGCTAGGGCCAGATGTTGCAGATCTCTGAGAAATGCAGGCCAAGAATTTGCTCCTGTGCTGCTCAATGTGCCTGCACCCAAATACATCGGAGGAGCAGGTTCTTGGCCTGTGTTTCTGCAAAAGGCCAAGATCAGCAACGTCTGGCTATAGCATAAGGGACAAAGACTCGCTGCATAACATCATTAGGCAAAGGCTTTCAGGGGATGCAGGATGGTTGTAGCTTGCCTGTTGCTGAAACTGCAACCCTCTGATATTGTGATTGACAAAAGTGCTCCAAGCTTTACAGGTTTTATACAATTAAGGCAGTGATACCCGGGTAGGGTTGCCACCTGGCCAGTATTTTACAGGCCTGGCCAGTAAAAATAATGGTTGATCCCAATGTTATTAATAGGGAAAAAAGATAAATATAATTGGAAGGCAATCTCGCTGGCGATTTTTCATTATAGCCGGTGGGAAGGTAGGGGAGGCAGTTCGGGGAGATTGTCGCCCGTGTGCTCTTACCCTAAGACAAAGAATATTCTCACAAGACATAACTATACCTGTAAGAGACATGGCACAGGTAGGGTTGCCACCTTTTCTGGAAAAAAAATCCCTATTAATAACATTGGGATAAGCCATCATTTTTACCAGCCAGGCCAGTAAAATACCAGCCAGAGAGTGATATTCTGAGACAATTTGCAATTGGTTTTCATTTATTATTATTTGTGGTTTCTACTTTTTATTCAGCAGCTCTCCTGTTTGCAATTTCAGAAATCTGGTTGAAGGGTCCAAGAATAACAATATGAGAGGGCCTGGATAGAAAGATGAGTAATAAAAAATAGCAATACACCAGTAGCCTGCAATTATATACGAACGACTGTGGGCGAGCAACTGAAATCGCTGGAGGTAAAACTGACATATTGCAAAGTCGCCCAATGTTTCCTCCTGAGGCAACTTCAGAAGAATGAAGTGATGTGTTGGTTTTACCGGCAGTGACTTCAAATAGGAGAGGCATTTTCTGGAGATTTGTCACCCGCAGTCGTGCAATTTTATCATGGGCACCAAATCTCCCCTTCGTCCACTGCATTTGATTTCAGATCGGGTGAGTGACCCCCATTTGAAAGCTGGAAAGCATCAGAAAAATGAGAATAATTCAAAAATGATAAAAAAGAAATGAATGAAACCAATTAAAAAGTTGCTTAGAATTCTATAACATACTAAAAAGTAACTGAAGGGTGAACCAACCCTTTAAAATCCTACAGCTCCATAGGAATCAGGACTGGGTCTTGGATAGGGTTGCCACCTGGCCGGTAAAAATGATGGTTGTTATTAATAGGGAAAAAAGATAAATATATAGGAAGGCCGGTATTTTCTTCCAGAAAAGTGGCAACCCTAGACTTGGATGTAGGCAAGTCAGAACGGAGATCAGCATGGGGCAGGGCAGAGACAAGCTCGCTGCTGGAAGCTCTGTGTGAGGGGAGCAGGGGAAGTAGGTGGGATATTTGTCTCCTTTTGTAAATCTTTTTCTCTTTTGTGTTTGTCCTTTTCTGCTCTACATCTGTCCAAAAGCCTTCTGCACAATGCATTACCCTTTGCCTTGCTCCATCCCCCATCTAAAATTAGTCAGGAGGTGATAGCTAGACCTGCTGTATTGACTTTGTACTACATTTGTGTATGAAGTGTTAACAGTTTCCTTAACATCTTTAACACTAAGCCTATTGTAAGAGTTATGACGATCATTCTCTGCATTTTAGGCAGACAATACTCTCCATTAATGTATTTAATTACCATTAAATACCAGTACCACTATCTCTTCTTAACACTTCACCCTAATTTATGGCAAGGAATGACAAAGGTGTGAACAGCAGTGTTTTAAACACATAAACTGAATTGTCACATATACTTCTGTTTGAGGTTCCTCTGCCCCTAAATGGTAACCTCCTCCAGTGACCAGTGTAGTGGGTCACTTGATAAGTAGGTCACTATTGCCTTCTGTTTGCCACCCTTCTCTAAAATTCATTAGGTTAGTGGATCAATCTAGCCATATGGTTATGGAATGCACTCTCGAATGAGGAATGCTTATTAGCCTAATCCCCCCTGGAATTGTACACTAATTAGACCCTCCTCTTATTTAACAAGGTAATGTCACAAGTGGTCTGAAATAATTGCTTTAATTAAACACAGAGATGAAAACAAAACATACATAGTCATCAGCCCATGATTTCACTGCCGTGTCCCTGTCCATTATTAAACACTTATATAAGCTATGATAACAAGCTTTCGGGAAGTGTACTGGAACGAGACACTCGCGCAAGTTTCCTCATGAGGCAACTTCGGAAATCGAAGCGCCACGAGTGCATTGCCGCAGGCGATTTTTCATTTTAGCAGGGGGAAGGCAGTTGGGGGAGATTGTCACCCGAAGAAGAGGCAATTAGTCGCCAGGTGACTAAATCTCCCTGGTGTAGGGTGATGAATTTGGTATTTGCGGGTTTTAGGGGTAAATTAAGTGCAAAAGAGATCCTTATCAGTGGCATAACTATAGAGGGGGGCCGGACTGTGGGGTCTGCTTCCTCTATAGCTAATTAGAAAACCCCCTCCTTGCCAGTCACTCTCTTACCGACAAGGTAGGGGACGCAAGTTGGGGCGGGACGTGGGTGGAGTCAGGGTGGGACATGGGCGGGGCAGGAAGTGGGCAGGATGATGGGGATAGGAGTGCGCCGGGCCCCTCTGAAGGTTTTTTTTGCAGGGGGGCCCAGTGCACTCTAGTTACGCCACAGATTCTTATACTTGCCTAATAGATATGTAGCTGATTTTTTCCAGATATTGATCAGCAATACATCCCACAAAAATGAGTTGATAAGCCACCAAGTTAGACTGTAGGCCAGGTTGGGTGCTTTTATATGCCCATATACAGCCACATTAAGCTAATAACTATCCTTGGAAAGTTACAGGCATTTATTATCTAAAAACCTTTCCATTCCCACACTAGCCACAATTTCCAGACAGATGTTTCAGGTCTCCTATGGGGGCTCAGTTGGCCTCCATCTCCTCTCCCTGTGTCCCCCAAACTTGAGCAATATGAGGCTTTGTCTTAAAAGACCAGTAATAAAAAACATCTAAAAAAAATCGTTTCTACATAACAAAAAAAAGACACCAAGACACATTTAACTTTAAATTCACAAAGTCTTTATTAAGAAATAACTTACAGATGCTCCGCTTGCGCTCCTCTTCAGAAACAGTGACAGGGCGACGATCCATTATGCAGCGTTTGATTTCTCCTCCCTGTCTTCTATAGGAAATAGCCAGGGAGAAGAAATCGAACACCGCACGATGGATCGTCACCCTGTCGCAGTTTCTGAAGAGGAGCACAAGCGGAGAATCTGTAAGATATTTTTTAATAAAGACTTTGAGTATTTAAAGTTAAATGTGTCTTGGTGTTAGGAATTTTTTTTTAATTTTTTTATGTTACTGGTCCTTTAAGGTGCTCAGTTAGGTGTCTTTATTTAAAGGGTGGTTCACCTTTAGGGTGGTGGCAGTTTCAGCTTCTCAATAGCAGCAATGATCCAGGACTTCAAACTTGTCTCAGGGGGTCACCATCTTGGAAAGTGTCTGCAACACTCACATGCTCAGTGGGCTCTGAGCAGCTGTTGAGAAGCTAAGCTTAGGGGTCGTCACAAATTATCAAGCAGAAAATGAGGTTGGACTGTAATATAAGCTGATGCTACAGGGCTGATTATTAAATTCTGATGCTAATTGCACTGGTTTCTGTGCTGCCATGTAGTAATTATCTGTATTAATTACTAATCTGCCTTATATTGTGTCAGTTATATTCTATGTTTACTGTATATTGTGAGTGGGTCCCTAAGCTCAGTAAGTGACAGCAGCACAGAGCATGTGCAGTGAATCAGAAGAAAAGAAGATGGGGAGCTACTGGGGCATCTTTGGAGACACAGATCGTTACTGCTTAATGGCTGAGGTTGCCTTGGGCTGGACAGAAGCCTAGGAGGACTACACAGACGTTTTTTGGCATGATCCAGCACGCTGTGACAAATCGCATGTGACGGAAAAAAGGTAGGAGATAGAAATGTCGGATGAAGTCGCAGCATTGATCTGACGCGACTGTCTGATGCAGACGCAGCGTGCAGCTGTGACTTCATCCGACAATGCATTCACTTACCTTTTTTCCGTCGCATTCCATTTGTCGCCGCCATTTTGTTGCAGCGTGTCGGATCATGCGGAATAAGTCCGTGTAGTCCTACCCTAAAACATAATGTACAACATTTCTAGCTACTTCATTAGGTAGGCTTTAGTTCTCCTTTAAAGTGCTGTCTCCTTCTGCACAAAGGATCATGCTGTCATAGAGTTGTAAGGGACCTGAATGCAATCTATCTCTTTAGCTAGTTGCTCCCTGTTCTCTTGTATGGGCATCTGACATTTATATCTGCAGGTGGATATAAGTTGAGTAGAATTCAGCATCAGTGGTGGATATCTGCCTTCAAATACAACTGTCTACTGCAGACGGCATGTTGCAAGGACGTAGTGATCACAGAGGTCAGGGTGCCATTACCCTATTTTCTTTTTTTTTTTTTTAAATTAGCCTAATTTCTTGACCGGATTTTTAAAAACAAACATATGCATTTCTCATGTGCAGGTGCCTGATTTGGTATTAGCCAAGAGACTGAAAGAACAGAATGACAATGTATGGCCTGGGGCAGTGGTTTCCAGCCCCAGTTTATAGGTCCCATCAACAGAGCTGGTTTTCAGGACATTTGCACTTGGGGCAGGACAGGTGGATATCATTAGCAAATGAAATGTGCATTGTCAATGGGGCCTGATCACTTGGGTGGAAACTGCTGCCTGGGGCTATAGAAAGTATCACTACCACCGTTATAAACAAAAACAATTTAGGCACACAAAAGGCAATGTTCTGTAATCTTAATGACATGTCAAAGGGATAGAACAATCATCACTTTTTGTCTTTGTTTCCTCTAAGGGTAATCTTATTCTGGTTCTTATGTTTGTCCTTTAATCTGAGATACACAAATTGCATTATGTCTTTCTGTATATGAAGTGATCTCTCTTATTTTGATGCCATTAAACGTGCAGATGTGATTCAATCAAGCTCTCATTTGCATCAAAGGAAATATCCTTGATTTCGGGCCAAATATCATGTCGCCATATCATGTTGGTGGCAGGCAATATCCATTAAAGGGGTTGTTCACCTTTGAATTAACTTTTAGTATGATGTAGAGAGGGATATTCTGAGACAATTTACAATTGGTTTTAATTTTTTTTTTTTTGTAAATATTTTTATTTATGCGGTTTTATAGAGATATAAACAGCAGTTAGGTACAACATTGCATTAAGGGCTCTTACTCACTGGCGTTCTGACATGCGCTCCCCTGCGTTACGTTTTTTGTCGTTCAGCTGCAGGGGAGCGCAGGAATAGACGCATGTCATTATTTCAAATGGGGCTGTACTCACTCAGGCGCGTAGGTTGAGACGCAACATGCTGCATTTTTCCTGCGTTCGGCGCCTACACGCGCCTGAGTGAGTACAGCCCCATTTGAAATAATGACATGCGTCTATTCCTGCGCTCCCCTGCGGCTGAACGCCAAAAAACGGAACGCAGGGGAGCGCAGGTCAGAACGCCAGTGAGTAAGAGCCCTAAGACATGTTGAAATTGACAATGAGAAGAATAAAAAACAGTTCCGTTACAGACCTTAATCAACAGGACTTCTATAGGGTGATTAAGACAGATGGAGAAATCCTGGAAGTTACTTTGTAGGTTCTCTACAACCTGTGAGCCATTGAGGTAGTGATTGTTTTTCATTATTTGTGTTTTTTTTCAGTTATTTAGCTTCTTATTCAGCAGCTTCTAATGTCAGCAATCTGGTTGCTAGAATCTAAATTACCCTAGCAAGCATGCATTTATTTGAATAAGAGACTGGAATATGAACAGGAGAGGGGCTGAATAGAAAGATGAGTAATAAGCAGTAGCAATATCAACTAATGTGTAGCCTTATAGAGCATTTGATTTTTAGATGGGTCAGTGACCACCCATTTGAAAACTGGAAAGAGTCAGAAGAAAAAGGCAAACCATTTAAAAATTATAAAAAATAATGGTGAACAATTGAAAAGTTGCTTAGAATTGGACATTCTATAACATACTAAAATAATGTATGTATGCGCCGAACACATTTGAAATGCAACATGTTGAATCCCACCTGCGTTTGGCGCTTACATGCGTCTGTGTACAGCCCACTTCACAATAATTGAATGCGTCTACTCCTGCGGCTGAACAGAAGAAAGCTCAATGCAGGGGAGCGCAGAGTAAACCGCCCATGTGTAAGAGCCCTAATACTACTGTGTGGAGTTCAGTAGAAAGCCCATGTATGGATTTCATTTGTTTTCACTCCCAATTTTTTTTTGTTGAGAAACTCGATCTGCCTGAGAATTTGTCTTCAAGATCTTGAGCTTTGATAAATCTTCTCCATAGTGTCTGTGCAGAAGGCCTGAACTGGCAAGCTGTAGATTCTGGCAAATGTTAGAGGGGCTTTTGTAAGTTGCCATAGACAGTCACTATTTATTGGGTGGTGGAGGGCTGTTTAGGCCTCTGTGTACTTGAAATACCTATTTTAAATTCCAATCTGGGCCTGCTGTACAAACCTGTTGGTCTGTGGACTGCAACCAATTAGTGAGAAGCCTGGTAAAATACCATCCAAAACCGCCGGTGTGTATATATATATATATATATATATATATATATATATATATATATATATATATATATATATATATATATATATATATATATATAAATACAAGAGTCCTGCACTCAACCCATTATCAATATATTTAAGACAGAGACACAAAATGTATTGATAATGGGTTGAGTGCAGAGGACTCTTGTATTTTTCTATATGTATTTTGTGGTCACAGCCTCATTGGTCCTGGTTATAATAACAATCATTATTGACATCTTTGCTATTTTAAATTTTGGGGTATTTTCTAATTTTAATGTACGTTACCTCTTGCGCCAGACTTGCCTTCGACACCTCAGACCAGGTGAAGTGCAATAGAGTAGATAGGAGTTCCTCAAAAAAAATGTTAAAAAACGCTGGCGACTTTTCCGTTTTTCAGGGTGATAGGCTGCAAAAGATCAATTTACTTTAGGTTGCCCGGCTTCCCCCCTACATTTCCTAACATATGGCACATAAACTATACACTGGGCTCATGTGTAGGGCAATATAACAACTTTATTTTATTTTATTAAGGTTCCCTGGACTTGTGTAATGTATTTGCTGCAACATATATGTCCATTGAAATTTAACTTCCCGCCCTTTGCAAATTATCCAACGCTAGCGCAACTTCGCTTTGCTTGCCGAATTAACGCTAGCGAAACTTCGCCATCTTTCACCCTGGACGCAACTTCGCATTTTAGTGAATTAGCGTTGTCCTGGTGAATTTTTCAAGTGTGGCGATGTGAGCGAAGCCTTCGCTGGCGAATTTCCGCAGGTTAGTGAATTTGCCCCATGGTCGGGTCTGGACTGAGAATCAAAATAGACCCTGGCATTTCAGGAACACAGAGGCCCAAACAGCCCCCCGCCAGCCCACTATACAGTGATTGTCTATGGCATCTTACAGCAGCCCCTCTGGCATTTGCCAGAATCCACAGATTGTCAGTCTGACCCTGTACATTGTGAAATTAGTAAACAGCACACTGAAAGTTCACTTTATTACAAATCCATTAAACGCAATACTGACCCCATTCAGTTAGCCAATATATAAGAAGGCTGCAATATGATTATTGCATCCTTCTTAAAGGGGTTGTTCACTTATAAATGAACTTTTAGTATGATGCAGAGAGTGATATAATGAGACAATTTGCAATTGCTTTTTATTTCTTATTATTTGTGGCTTTTGAGTTCAGCAGCTCTCCAGTTTGCAGTTTGCAGTCTCAGCTATCTGGTTGCTAGGATCCATATATCCCTAGCGACCATGCATTGATTTACATGAGAGACTGGAATATGAACAGGAGAGGTCCTCAATAGAAAGATGAGTAATAAAAAGTAGCAGTAAAATTATATTTGTTCTCATAGAAATAGGGAATGGCTATGAAATATGCCAAATGTTTTGAAGCAGGACACCTGGGCCCACCGGGAGTTTTCCTGGTTTCCCTGTGGGCCAGTCCGACACTGGGGTCAGTGACCCCCATTTGAAAGCTGGAGAGAGTGGGATGAAAAATTAATTGATGCAAAAATGATATATAAAACATAAATACTGAAGACCAATTGAAAAGCTGCTTAGAATTGGCCATTCTATAACATACTAAAAGTTAACTTGAAGGTGAACCACTCCTTTAAGGAACAAATCCCCCAGCACTCTATTTGAAAACACAAGAACTTTCTCTACCATCCTGCCTATTGAGCAAACTGCATTTTCTGTTTCCAGGTTCCTCTACATTGGCTAAACCACATAGAGATTCACCAGCCTGGAATTCTCATTAGGAGAAGGACAAACAGATGCTGGCTCATAAGTCACTATAGACATCACCAAGAGGCAGGCCCGGACTGGCAATCTGTGGGTTCTGGCAAATGCCAGAGGGGCTGCTATACGGTGCCATAGAAAGTCCGTAGTTTAGTGGGCTGGTGGGGAGCTGATTGGGCCTCTGTGTACCTGAAATGCCAGGGCCTATTTTAATTCTCAGTCTGGACATGCCAAGAGGCATAGGGAGGCCACAAACACACACATATAAGTGTACAAATTATTTTTGCATGTATGCAATACCAACCAATATCAATGTACTGTCTGCTGAATGAGGAAGTGAAGAGGAGCGGCAGATCTTTGTTGCTTTCCTGCTTTGCATGAATGATCAACAACAAAAAGGCAGCCATGTAGTGTGTGACCCCACATAAGCTCTCTGTCTATACAGGCCCCTGACCCATACGTCAGAGAGCTTCCCAGATTAGTCTAAAAGGGGTAGTTCACCTTTAAATGAACTTTTAATATGTTATAGAATGGCTACATCTAAGCAACTTTTTAATTGGCCTTCTTTATTTATTTTTAATAGTTTTTGGATTATTTCTTCTGATTCTTTCCAGCTTTCAATGGGGGGTCACTGACCCCATCTAAAAAACACCTTTATCGTTATTGTTACTTTTTATTACTTATCTTTCTATCCAGGCCTCGCCTATTCATATTCCCTTATTCAAATCAGTGCGTGATTGCTAGGGTAATTTGGACCCTAGCAACCAGATGAAATTGTGAACTGGAGAGCTGCTGACTAAAAAGCTAAATAACTCAAAAACCACAAATAATAAAAAATGAAAACCAATTGTCTTAGATTATCCCTCTCTACATAATACTTAGGGGTTATTTATTTAAGTTTGAACGCCAAAAACTCGAAAAAGTTTCTTTTTCTATAAAATCTGAATTTTTAGTGAAAAGAAAAACTCAAATTTTTTCGTGATTTATTATACCCTGAAGATGGAAAAAGTCAGAATCTGAAAATCCGGCATCTCAGACCTGCAGGTTGTATATAAGTCAACAGGAGAAGTCCTAAAGATATCCTGATGCGCTGGGTTTCGTGCAAAAATCGGAAGATTTTGAGGTTTTTGGGGCAAAAATCCAAGTTTTCGGGCTGAAAATCCGAAAACTTCATATGATTCACATTTTTGTGCAATTTTTGCAATTCGAGTTTTTTTCCCCGCACTGGATTTTTTGGGAAAATGTATTGATAAATAAGGGGAAATAACCCATGCGGATTTGGTCAGAGTATATTTCAGAAAATAATTATATAAATTCGGATTTTGATAAATAACCCCCCAAAAAGTTAACTCATATAACCCATATAAAGTTGTTTATTCCATTTACTGGGATGTGCTGAACAAAGCAACCCTCCTGAAATATGGGTGTAGTGTCATATAGCGAATTTTTCTGGCAGGTGCTGGCATGGTTAGAGATTCTGGGCTGAAGTGAGAAGCGGCAATGAAAAGAAAATAAAGCCAGTGAAGGAGAATGGACAGGAGGAGAGATGTAACTATATAAACTGCAGAGGATACAATTGTGATGGTGTGAAAAGAAAATAAACTCAGCAGTGGAAGAAAAGCTACGGGTGGTCGGGGGTTAGAGGTACAATGATAACACAACTGTGATGGTGTGATACTGGCCCGGCTATAGGCGAATGCTTCTGCAGCACCTGTTTCTGGGCTTCCTACTTATCTGGAAAAAACATCAGCCATTCATGTACTCCAAACACCTTACATCCGACCAATAAGATTGCACCATAACATTGGATAACAACTCGGGCAGTGCAAAAGGAGATAGCATGTACTTAGAGGTGCCCAAGGGTTCTTAGCTTGGTTATACAGGTATGAGATGCATTATCCGGAAACCCATTATCCATAAAGCTCTGAATTACAGAAAGGCCTTCTCCCTTAGGGGCAGATTTACTAAATGGCGAAGTGAGTAACGCTAGTGTAAATTTGCCAGCGTGACGTCATTTCATTACTTCGCCGATTACTAATGGTCACTGGCTTAACTTCACTAGCGAAAAAGATAGACTCAAGTAGTACTTCGCTCCGTTATGCCTGTCGAATTTTCGATGTAACTACGCAAATTCACTAAGATGCCGATTTTACTGAACATTACCTCTTGCGCCAGACTTGCCTTCACCAGCTCAGACCAGGCAAAGTGCAATAGAGCAGATAGGACTTCCTCAAACAATAGTTGAACATTTTTCTAGGTCCCAAAAAACGCTGGCGACTTTACATTTTTCAGGGTGATAGGCTGCAAAAGATCGTAATTTTTTCTGGGGTACCCTGCTTCCCCCCTACATTTCATATGGCACATAAACTATACACTAGGATCATGTGTAGGGCAATATAACAACTCTATTTTATTTTATTAAGGTTTCCAGGGCTTGTGTAGTGTAATCTATTAGCTGCAACATATACGTCCATTCAACTTTAACTTCCAGCCGTATGCAAATTAGGCAACGCTAGCGCAACTTCGCTTTACTTGCCGCAGTAACGCTATCGATATTTCGTCAGTGTTCGGGGCCCTGGACGCAACTTTGGATTGTAGTGAATTATCGTTTTACTCGTGAATCTTCGCCTGGCGAAGCGTTGCGATGTGAGAGAAGCCGTCGCTGGCGAATTTTAGTACGTTAGTAAATTTGCCCCTTAGGGTGGCCATAGACGTAATAATTACGATCTTTCTTGGTAAAGATCTTTCCAAGAAAGATGGTTCATTTCAATACATACGTGTAGAGCTGAATCATCAGATGTACAGGTAGATATACAGGTAGAAACAATAGAATTCTACCTGTATCTGACCATTCAGCACTAACAACGGCTGAAGTTTGGGTTCCTTAAAAGGCACCCGGTTATAATTTTCCATCCAGCCCAATTGACGAGCCGACTGATATCCAAGTCTTCTGCCGATATCGGTCGGCTCTTTTGCCACCATACACGCACCGAATATCGTACGAAAATTTGTTATCGTACCGTAAAATATTATCTGTGCGTCTATGGCCACCTTAAGACTTCATTTTATCCAAATAATCCAAAGTTTTAAAAATTATTTCCTTTTTCCCTGTAATAATAAAACAGTACCTTGTACGTGATCCCAACTAAGATATAATTAATCCTTATTGAAAGCAAAACCAGCCTAAAGGATTTATTTAATGTTTACAGGATTTTCTAGTGGACTTAAGGTACGAAGATCCAAATTACAAAAAGATCCGTTATCCAGAAAAGCCCAGGTCCCGAGCATTCTGGATAATGGGTCCTGTACTGTCTATTGGCCTGCAAAGATGCAACATCAAATTTTAACTGGGAGGATATTTCCATTGCACTCAAAGGACTTTTTGTTTTCACCTGTAAATCCTGAGAGCCATAAGTTTTAAATTCAGGTTCTTAAATTAAACACCAGAATATTTACATACCTTTTTAGCAGAGCTGCCGCACTGGCTTTAACATGTACAATTCTTTAATAGCAAAAAATCTTCCATAACAATACAAACAGACATTGTGTGCTCAGTATTCAGTGTAATTAAACCAAAAGCCGGTTTATTCTGGCACATTCAATTCCCATGAGCAAAAAAAACAAAAATCACTGCCAGTACCAGTAAGTAGCCACCCTTTCTGTCCTGTCCTTTTATTTCAGGGAAGAACTTAATCTCCTAGAAGTGGAGCTCACACCAGTGAGAGAAGTGAAGACATTTCTGCAAGAAGGTGTGAGATTTGGGGGGTAAATTAGACATTCCAGGAAAGGGGGCTGTCTGATTAGACTGGTCTGAGCTGCTTTTCAGCTATAAAGATATGAAGAGACGAACAGCAAATAGAGCTGCATGTAATTATATCAAATACACACACCAGCATAATGTCCATGGCAGGGAACATGAGTCTGAGTGTGGATTTAAATGAAACGTCATTCAAGCAGAGAAAACGTCTAGGTAAGGGGAAAAGAAACGTCTAGGGAAAATTATTTATATATATATATATATATATATATATATATATATATATATAGTAGCTGAGCACCGAGACCTTTTCGGACACGTGAAGATTTTTTTCTATTCATTTATATATATATATATTGGCCAGCTTAAATATATTGCAATATATGCTTAAGGCACAAGATGTTTAGATGTCTGTACCACTGGTGGCTAATAAAAGGGCAACCAAGTTTGGGAGTTTTACTTTGAAAGCAGCAAATAAGTTGCGGGTAAGACGTAGTCCCTTTATAAAATGTATAATGAAGCAATAGAATTCTTAATGAATCAGATGCAAGTTGAGTGTAGGAACTAGCCACAGTGGGGATGACTTTGACGTAGTTGGCCAGCTTACATTTATTGCAATATATGGACAAAAATCCCTGTTTTGTTTAAAGGGTAAGGCATTTTTAGTAGCTTAAGCTTATTGATAATGGGCTGAGTGCAGAGGACCTATATATTTTTAAAACACTACTGTTTTAAAAAGTAGAAAGCAGTGTCATTCCTGCATTCCATGCTGTCCCATATCTGTATATCTATAACAGTATCCAGTGTTCAAATAAGTGGAAAGAGTTTCTGAAAAAAGTAATGTACAGGAGTGGAGCCCCACCCAAATACTGTTTTTGCATGATGAATTCTAATCAACTTTTCAATATACATTCATTAACTAATGTTACATGCTTAAATTAAACCTATTCAACCACTACATATAAATGTAATTGGAAGAGGCATTCATTACCAATTTCTCTGGGTCTTTTGCTGATCAGCTGCATTCTGCTCCATTGTTTCCAAAGTCAGAATCAGGAATGCAAAGAGTTAAATAAAAACAAAAAAAAAAACAGCCAAACCAATATTGGTTTCCATAGCAGTTACTTTTCAAAAATAACTTTAAAACCAATGAAAATGTTTAATATATCCCAGAAAGTTGTTTAGGATTAGTTCTTTTATTATGCAAAAAAAAAACAAAAAACTGTTTTTTGGTGGAGACAACATAGAAGTGCTTGGTGAAAATAAACTAGATTTTAACCAATTTTAAGGAAATTTGCTAATTTAAAAAATGTCTATAGCAATGATTTTTTTCTTTCTTATACTAAAAAGTAAGTGTTTATTGCAGACAGCCGCATACATGAGGTGAACAGAGTGAGGAACCGATTTCCCTACAAGATCCCGGTAAGAGACTATTTTATATATATATATATATATATATATATATATATTATATATATATATATATATATATATATATATATATATATATATATATATATATATATATATATATATATATATATATATATATATAAAAGTTAAAATATTTAGTACTATATAGCTCACTATCCTCTCTTAAGGTTTCCATTCACTCCTAGAGAGGCTGGTGTAGCTTTTCGTAGGCACAGTGTTAGGGTCAGGGCACACAATCAGGGAGATTCTTCTTCGGGGCAACTAATCTCCCCGAACTGCCTCCCCGCCAGCTAAAATGTAAATCGCCGGCGGGATGGTATATATATATATATATAATATATATAAATTAAGGACAAACACCATGTGGGCGGGACTAGGATGTCACAAAAGAGACAGTTTTGGGGCCATAATTTTGTTATATGTATGTACACTGTTTGGGGGATCCTCATGAAGGCTCCAATGTGAGCTATGTTGAAGAAAGTTAAATTTTTGGTTGTTCCATTGAGTGCGGAGTATTTTTTTTTTTAAGAAACAGTTTGTGCAGGTTGAAATAAATGCAGGAATAAGTGTTTTCACACAAAAGACTTGGTGTGCATCACAACTTGTTGTATGCAGTGACCCCAAAATATATGTGTGCTTGCATAACTAAGCAGAGGAAGTAGACCCTGGGGCACAGGAGGTATAGGGGGCCCATTGATAGTTTTGCTATGAGCTATTTGTGTGTGTGTGTGTGTATATATATATATATATATATATATATATATATATATATATTTTGTGGGGGATTGGGATGGCTCTGGGACACTATCCCACTAATAAAAAGGCAAGGTATTGGAAGCCTAGCCGTCTCCCTTAGGCCTTGTGCACCAGTGGCTATCATTTGAAGGGCCTGAGTGTGCACGTGACCTCTCTACATAGTGGAGGCCCATTTTTCACAGTGAACCTGCCTATCCTGGTACAGGCAAGTTTAATGTACATAAAGCTAGCTATCACACTCTAAGGGGCAAATTCCCTAACCGGCAAAAATTCGCCAGCGATGGCTTTGCAGATATCGCAAAACAATTTGCCAGGTGTAAATTTACTAGGACAACGCTATTTCACTAAAGTGCGAAGTTGCATCCAAGGCGTCGAACGCTGGCGAATTTTTACTTTTGTTACTTCGGCAATCAAAGCGAAGATGCGCTAGCGTTGCCTAATTTGCATATGGGAAATTATAAAGTTACATGGCCGTATATGTTGCAGCAAATACATTACACAAGTCCAGGGAACCTTAATAAAGAAAATAGAGTTGTTATAATGCCCTACACATGAGCCAAGTGTATAGTTTATGTGCCATATGTTAGAAAATGGAGGGGGGAACCTGGTAACACAAAATTATTTACAGAGCTTTGCAGGCCAGCACCAGCGTTTTATGGGACTTTTACACTAAAAATGGAGTAAATCCTATGCACTCCATTGCACTTCACCTGGTTTGAGCAAAAGATATTTGCCCAATTTGGAATAAAAGTGATGGGCATGTTCAGGCCCGGACTGGCAATCTGTGGGTTATGGCAAATACCAGAGGGGCTGCTGTAAGATGCCATAGAAAGTCACTATTTGGGGGGCGATTTGGGCCTCTGTGTACTTGAAATGCCAGGAAATATTTTGGATCCCAGTCCCTGGGCATGCTCCTGGATCTGCTGCCCACCCCTCATCCCCAGCAAACAAACTCCGCTAATGCAGAGAGGAAATTTACGTTCTCTTCACTAAAAAAAAAAAACTTTTTTGTTTAAAAAAAAAAAAAATTGCTGCCCTTGGTAAAGTGCCATCTGAGCCATGGCTAAAATGCACTGGTTTGGCCCTTAGGCCAAGAGTCGGATTCACATCATGGCCAGTGTAGATGGGTTGGAAGAGGACACGTTTGCTGCCTGTCAGGATTTGTAATCAATCAATATCTTTACATGTTACGCTGTCATATTGGCTCAATATGTTTCTGACTGCCAACAGTTGCCCAGCTGGCAGACGATATTGGGCAGCTAAGAACAGGACTCTGTCTAGCCATATCATTTATTTCACCCCCCCATAGCCCTCCTGCAGTGTTATCACCCTTTACAAGGATACAGCACACAGCTAAGCCTAGCAGCCCATGGGGTTTAGTATGACTTTTAGCCAACCAAAAACTGATAGCGATGGAAAAATCTAGGCATAGTATGAGCAGAAATTAACCCCTACGTTTGCATCTCTCTGTCTGTACAGAACTATGCCAATTCATTCAGAAATAGTTAAAGTTTGATACAGAAGAACCCATTTGAGTACAAGCACTTTACACCTGTACAATATCTCTTTGCATTGTAATATGCCTCGTAGCACGACTTCTATGACTTCGGTATCCATTCATTCTCCTGCTGCACCCACCTCACCCTAATACTGTACCTCTTCTCTCAGGTAATAGTTGAAAGAAGCCCACAGGAGAAGCAGTTACCTCAGCTCGAGAAAATCAAATTTCTGGTACCCCCTGAAATCACAATGGGTCAGTTTGTCGATACTATCAGGTAAGAAAGAAAGAGAAAATGGTTTCAATCTTCAATACATGACAAATATTACAAAATGTAGTCAGACTGTACATTTTCATAGACTGTTTTATGTCAAAAACAAATATGTCCATTCATCATCAAATAAATACATAGAAATTATGAAGGAAGATGTATTTTCAGTCATCCAAGAGCTCTCAAATGTGGTGGGGGGTCTCCATGTTGTCCTGGATGGGTCACTATGATCCCATTTAGTATAGTGAAATTCCCTCCTACAAAAATACTCTATACATGTAGACAATTGTAGTAAATAGAAGGATATGTGTGATTAACCGGGTTTTAAAAATTGACTCTTATAATCAGTTCAGGTTTCGTAGGAAAATGGTTCAGGGGATGATTTATTAAAGGGGTGATTCACCTCTAATTTAACTTTTAGTATGTGATAGAATGGCCAATTCTAAGCAACCTTTCAATTGGTCTTCCTTTTTTTTTAATACTTTTTAAATGATTTGCCTTCTTCTTCGGACTCTTTGCACCTTTCAAATGGGGGTCACTGACCCCATCTAAAAAACGAATGCTCTGTAAGGCTACAAATGTATTGTTATTGCTACTTTGTATTACTCTTCTTTCTATTCAGGCCTCCAATTCATATTCCAGTCTATAACTCAAATAAGTGCATGGTTGCTAGGGGATTTTGGACCCTAGCAACCAGATTGCTGAAATTACAAACTGGAGAGCTGCTGAATAAAAAGCTAAATAACTCAAAACACCACAAATAATTAAAAATGAAAACCAATTGCAGATTGTCTCAGAATATCACTGTCTAGGCCGGTGGCTGCATTGTATGCACAGTATCAATGTTCTATATACAGTGCAGCTGCCAGATCAGAAACAGGGCCTGGAACCTGCAGGGTCTGAAAGGTTGACAGGAGGGTGCAGGTCAGGCTTTAGAGTCAGAGCAATACTGACACTTTAAAAAGTTAAGAGTTTAGTATCACTTGAAATCTGAACTTCAAACCGTGCCAAAGAGAACATAAGCCAATAACAGTGGTTACTGAGAGAATGGGATATATACTCGCGTGTTTGCAGATATGCAGAGAACATTACATGAGTATATAAATAATGCCTACATATTTAATAGTCTATAGAAGTGAATAGCCTAGAAAATTAAATAAAAACCTCATCTAGGGTTCACCTTCCCCTTCAAAGGGGATGTTCACTTTTGAGTTAACTTTTAGTATAATGTAGAGAGTGATATCCTGAGACAATTTGCAATTGGTTTTAATATATTATTATTTGTGGTTTTTGAGTTATTTAGCTTTTTATTCAGCATCTCTCTGGTTTGCAATTTCAGCAATCTGGTTGCTGGGGTCCAAATGCCCCTCGAAACCATGCATTGATTTGAATAAGAGACTGGAATATGAATAGGAGAGGAGTAATATAAATAAAAAAAGTACAAATTACAATACATCTGTAGCCTTAAAGACCATTTGATTTTAGATGGGGGTCAGTGGCCCCCATTTGAAAGCTGTAAAAAGGCAAATAATTGAAAAAAAACTATAAAAAAAAATAATAAAGTGGCTTAGAATTAGTCGTTCTATAAAATACTTAAAGGAACAGTAACACCAAAAAATTAAAGTGTTTTAAAGTAATGAAAATATCATGTAGTGTTGCCCTGCACTGGTAAAACTGATGTGTTTGCTTCAGAAACACTACTATAGTGCATATAAACAAGCTGCTGTGTAGCAATGGCAGAAATTAAAAAAGACTATATGGCACAGGATAAATAGTGGATAACAGATAACACCATTATGTTCTACAGAGCTTATCTGTTATCTGCTGTGTAACCTGAACCTTTTCTCCTTTGAATGGCTGCCCCCATTGCTAGACAGCAGCTTATTTATATAAACAATAGTAGTGTTTCTGACACAAACACACCAGTTTTACCAGTGCAGGGCAACACTGCATTATAGTTTCCTTTAAAGTAACAGTAACACCAAAAAATTAAAGTGTTTTAATGGAATGACAATATAATGTACCATTACCCTGCCTACCGGTAAAAGTAGTGTGTACAATAGTTGATATAAACAAGCTGCTGTGTATATCCATGGGGCAGTCATTCACACACAGGATACACAGTAGATAAGATATGTTCAGAAGAATCCCATTGTATACTACAGAGCCTTTTCTACTTTTTCAGCTTTGAATGGCTGCCCCCATTGCTACACAGCAGCTTGTTTATATGAACTATAGTAGTGTTTCTGAAGCAAACACATCAGTGCAGCAGGACAGTACATTATATTTTAATTACTTTAACCCAAGAAGTCTCTCCAAGGGATAAAAATGAAGTAATTGAGTATTTGCTTTAATGCCCTTGTCTGTACTCTCAGGTGCAAACTCCCATTGCCTCCCTCCCATTCCTTGTGTGTTATGGTGGACGGGCGACAGGTGGCAAGTTTGGCAATGACCATGTCCCAAGTTTACTCGGAGAACCACGACCAAGATGGATTTCTCTACTTGTCGTATAAGTCACAAGCTGTTTTTGGATAAAGCAATCCCAGACGGAGTCACAGAAGGGATAAAGGAGGTCAACATGACATTTAAGGATTCCATAAGAGTCTACAGAATGTGGAATGTGGAATGAAGGCCACAAAGTGATGCTTTTCAGAACTCTGCCAGATCAGGGGTCACGTAAACACCCCCGAAGAGTAACAAGACGAAGAGACATTTCAAATATATTAATCACAATCCACGTCAAGATCAGGAGGCTGCACAAATACGCACTATAAAAAGACACTGCAGTAAACATCATCATTCTTGATTAGGCAATGTTTTAGCATATTCTATTAAAATAACTGTATATATCTATATATAAATATGTTTGATACCAACACAGTTAGTACAATGGAAGTAAGAAAATCAAGAAGTGGAATCCAGAAGCTCTTTGCCACTAGGGCTAGATAGAACCTATAGAGGTATGGGACCCGTTATCCAGAACGCTCCAAATTACAGAAAAAACATCTCCCATAGACTCCATTTATCCAAATAATCCAAATTTTTCAAAATGATTTCCTTTTCCTCTGTAATAATACAACATTAGCTTGTACTTCATCCAAACAAAGGTATAATTAATCCTTACTGGAAGCAAAACCAGCCCATCGGGTGTATTTAATGGTTACATGATTTTTAACTAGATTTAGGGTATGAAGATCCAAAGTATGGAAAGATCCATTATCTGGAAAACCCCAAATCCCTAGAATTATGCATAATAAGTCCCATACCTGTACAGAAGAAACTGTAATGTAGATTTCTTAATTACATTAAAAATATATGTTTTTCTTTTTAACAGGGCTAGCACCTTCACTTGTATCTCTATATTATACACATGTATATTCTTATATGTTAGTAATCGGTGTCCCTTATCTTTAAAGGGGTTGTTCACCTTTATATTAACTTTTAGTATGACGTAGAAAGTGCTATTCTGAGACAGTTTGCAATTGGTTTTAATTTGGTGTTTTTTGCGTTAGCTTTTTATTCAGCAGCTCTTCAATTTGCATCTTAACCAATCTGGTAACTACGGTCCATATTACCCTAGCAACCATGCATTGATTTGATTTGAATAAGAGACTGGAATATGAATAGGAGCGGGCTTGGATAGAAAGACGAGTAATTAAAGATCGCAATAACCATACATTTGTAGCCTTAAAGAGCATTTATTTTGTGAGATGGGGTCAGTGAACCCCATTTGAAAGCTGAAAAGTCAGACGAAAAAGGCAAATCATTCAAAAACAATGAAAAAGAAAAAAGACAAATTTAAAAGGATTAGCCATTCTACAACATACTAGCTAACTTAAAGGTGAACCGCCCCTTTAACTTTTAGTATGTTATACAATGTCCTATTCCTAGCAATTCCTAGTGACTGTCTATAGCATCTTACAGCAGAACTTATGGCTTTGAGGAGATTCGGGGAGATTTTGTATCCTGGCGACTAATCGCCTCTTCTTCTAGCGACACTAACAACCTCCCCGAACTGCCTCCGCGTGTCTTCCCATCCACTATAATGAAAAGTCGCATGCGCTAAAGCACATGCAGCGCTGCGTTTTCAGAAGTCGCCCAAAGTTTCCTCATGAGGCAACTTCGGACGACTTCTGAAAACGCAGCGATGCGTGTGCTTTAGCGCAGGTGACTTTTCATTATAGCGGAGGGGAGGTTGTCGCCCAGAAGAAGAGGCGAAGAGGAGCAACAAAATCTCCCTGAATCTCCTTGTGTGAACTAACCCTAAGTAAGAGAAATAGCCTGCCAGAAAGGAGTTCCATCCTAAAGTGCGGGCACAAGTCACATGACTTGGGGCAGCTGGGAAACTGACAATATGTATAGCCCAATGTCCGATTTCAAAATTGAATATAAAAAAATCTGTTTGCTCTTTGAACAATGGATTTCAGTGCAGAATTCTGCTGGAGCAGCACTATTAACTGATGCGTTTTGGAAAAAACATGTTTCCCCAAAAGAAACAGAGAGCACAACGAATACTCAACATTCTAATGGTCAGTGGTCTGTAAATGATTCAACAACTTGAATAAACAAGACCAACTGCAAACTGTCTCCATCATACTAAAAGATACTTTTATGGTGAAATGCCCATTATAAGTGCAATAGTGTAAAAATGTACCACAGACTATCAAAAGGCCAGGTTTATATATACCGTAATGGTTTAGCACAAAATAAAAAATCTGATAACGTCCAATCTGTAGTTCTTGTTGGACTAAAACTCCATAAACCTTGTTTACTGAGCAATGCTGGACCATAAACATTCTTGTTTACTGAGCAATGCTGGACGCTGTAACCCAGCAACATCTGGAAAGCCACAGTTTAAATACGACTGCTGTAAAGTGATATGGATAGACATGGATATCAGCGCTACACTCCTTGGCTCTGTATTTAAAAAGGTTTTAGCGCAGTATCTTTTGTGCTGCAAATGGCCTTCTTTCTGTTTTACTGAGTTTTGGGTGTTGGACTCTTCCATTCTGGGCTCTGTTGTGATACTTCAGGCTTTCATATCTTAGCTAAAGGCATTAGCAGTGCATGTAAAGGTGGCCATACACGGGCCGATAAAAGCTGCCGACAGACCGAGTCGGCAGTTTATTGGCCCGTGTATGGGGGCCCCCGACGGGCTTCCCCGATCGAGATCTGGCCGAAAGTCGGCCAGATCTCGATCGGATGGGGTTAAAAATCCCGTCGGATCGCGGCCGCATCTGTTCGTTGATGCGGTCCCGCGATCCGACCGCCCGTTTGCGAACGTGAAGGATCCGATCGTTGGGCCCTAGGGCCCACGATCGGATCAGTCCGATATTGCCCACCTCAAGGTGGGCATATCGGAGGGAGATCCGCTCGTTTGGCGACATCGCCAAACGAGCGGATCTATCCGTGTATGGCCACCTTAACACCCTCAAAAATCTGAACAACAGAAAGAAAGTTGCCTGCAGGTGGATGTCGGTAAACAACTGCACAACCTATTCATAGAAGGAATAGAATAGTGCTTTTAGTTTATGGTGTTAGAGTAATGTAAAAAATATCTAAAATATTTCTTCCCATGATTAAGAAAAGTCCTTATTATTTTTTTTCAATGTGTAACACTTAATTTACTCATTATGAGACAGCTTAATGACAGTCATACAACTCTGACTCTTTGCTTCTGCTCATCACCCCAAGGATTTATAGGGTGCTTCAGCAGTAACCATATGCACAGAAACCAATAGCCAACAGAAATGACTCCTGTATGTAAAGAAAGCATGTTGGCCTTTCAATCTTAATGAAAAGGTGTTCCTTCTTTTGTAAAGATAACATTAAGAACCATACGTTTGTGCAAAGAAAAAAAAAATATGAATAAATTACAACAGTCACATATAGTCTGAATGTTGTTAATGTTCAAATGGGCATAGTCAAAGCTCTTTTCCTTGAACAGAAGTCATCCCACATGTGCCCAATTACCATATGTAGTTAAAGATGCCAAGCTTTAATCAGTCTTCAAGGCAAGTTAGGGGGTGCTGGCTCTATCTCCCCCTTTGGTTTCTTGAGACTTGGCTCAAGCTGACTGTGTGCCTTACGGATGTGCCTGTATAAGTCCCCGCTTTGGGTGTAGCTGCGTAAACAATAACGACACTCATAGGGTCGTTCTCTGGTATGTACAGTGGCATGTCGTCTGAGTGTGTAGGAGCAAGAAAAGGTCTTTCCACATGTTTTGCAGGTGGGAACATCCTCTGGGAATAGGGGAAAACCAGGGTGTCCTTCAAAATCCTGCAAATACATGGTCTCTGCATGGATGGATGGAGGCAGAAGGGTTCCATAACCAGGATGGTGCCCACCTGGAACTGCAATCATATGATAAGGCAAGTAGTTAGATTCCTCCTCTCCTTCCTCCTCCTCAAAGTCATGCCGTTTAAAAGATGCAGTTCCTCTGTCACATTCCTCGTCGGATATCACAATTGCCTCTACCTTCACTGTAACACCTGGCGCTGGGTGCACTTCACTACCAGTGGAGCTGCATGGGCTTGGGGCAGTTGCAGTCTCCATTCCAGGCTGTGTTGTGGTGGTCACTGCCAACTCGGACTTTGCACAATCGCCCTCTTCTCTCTGCTTTGCAGTCAGACAACCAGAGGTCGGCAAGGGATATCTGGATGTACCTGCTACCGCCTGCATGGTGCCTGCTGACTCAGGGCTTTGTAGAAGGTATCTGGAAAGGCCTGGTGGTGTACTAATGCTGCCTGTAGGCTCCTGAACTTGAGAAATGTATCTTGGGCGAGAGGAAGCCAACTGCATACTACCAGTTGGCTCTTGTGTCTGCAAGGAGATTTTAGCAGCACCCGGTTGCGCCGCTGCGTTCCCTGCAAATTGTGAACTCTGTACACAGTACCTGGAAGTTCCTGATGTTGCCATTGTGCTACCAGTGGGCTCTGATGTGTGCAATGAACATCTGAAACTCCCTGAAACTGACAAAGTTGTCCCTGCTTCTGTGTGATTTTCCAGAGACAATCTAGGCATTGTCAGGACTTGGTTGTTAACGCGTAGAGATTCTTGAGGCTGTAGAGAATACCTGGAACCTCCTATTGGGCCCTGTGTGCTGCCTGCTGGTTCTTGCCTCTTTGGAGAGTTTCTAGATGGTGCTGCCTGTGCACTGGAACAAGTATCGTGGCTTCCTGTAGGATATCTGAGAGTGTGTGGTGTGACTGTACTTTGTGGAGCATCCTGCTGTTGATATCTCATGCTTTCTGGTACTGGCTGCTCATTCTCTGTTCTTTTTGGCACTTCAAACCTAGAGGTCCCTGCCACCTCTTGATGACTTACTGTTAATTGCTGCCCTTGACCTCTTACACTACCTGCAACTGCCTGTCCACTTCCTGTTCCCTCTTGTATACCAAGCCCAGAACTTCCCGCCACTTCTTGTCCACCTTCCACTATTGTATGTGCCTCAATCCTAGAACTTGCTGCTACTCTCTGTCCATTTCCTGACACCTCCTGTGCCTGATGACCTAAACTCCCTGCCAATCTCTGCCCTGTTCCTACTGCCTCCTGTCTCTGGAATCTAGAACTCCCTGCTCCTTCCTGCAATTGGAACGCTGCATTCCCTGGCACTTTCTGCTCACTTCCTTCTGCTTCTTCACCTTGGCATCTCAGATTTCTTGTTCTGCTCTGCCCACACTCCATACCCTGTAGTCTTAGCTTTACGTCTCCATTCTCTGCTAAATGGTAGGCTGTGGAGCTCTCCTCTTCTCGTCGTGTGCTGTCTGCCTCTGCTGGTGCTCGGCCCTGCAGCCTCTTTTTGCAGACCCTCACAACCTCATCCATGTGAAGGTAGCTGGCGGCTGCCAGGACATCCTCTGCGGGTGCCTCCTGGAAGCTGAGTCGCCCACAGTACATAAAGTTAATAAGTAGAGAAAAGGCTGGTGCTGTGACGATCTGGCTATTCAGGGTGAGGTCCCGTGTATCTGGATGCTCTCTGCACGACATGTGAAAAAAGGGGCTGCAAGAGGCCAGGACAGAGCGGTGAGCCAGAAAGTGGGCAGTACCAACTATAACTTGACAATCACACAGAAAACCTTGCATCTGCTGGTCACGCAAACTGTGCAGGATACGGCGACTGTGATCTGGAAACTCCATGACTAAAATAGTAAAGAGAGGAAAAACAGCATTAACCTTTACAAAGCAAGCAGTGAAACAACACAATCATCTCTCACGACATGCAAATTATATCAATAATATTTAGATATGTTGATAATTTACCCACCCACCCAGGCCTGGTAATCTGTCAGTTTGGGCAAATGCATAGGGGCCACCCCCTGCCTAATTAGATCTCCCTTTTGGTTAGCATGATTTATTTCCCTAACAGCTGAGATCAGTAAAGGAGCAAGAGCATGAACGTACTGACTTTGTCCAGGGGTTTTCTTTGGTCCTGACAGTTTTATGAGTGACCTGTCATGCTGCCTTCATTGTTCGCAGCTTTTAGAGAAATAAATGAAGCAGAGGAAGCCTCTCACTTTGTCCAAGATTTTTGTTTTGTGTATTAAATGCTAAAAGAGACCAATAGGAACAAATCAGGGGCTGCTTGTATAAGCCTGGTGAAAAGCGGATTCCTTCGGCTCCCAATGGGGGAAAGTATGGCACCTTGCAGCGAGGAGAATCAAGGTAAAGCCTTCCACTATTTAATCTTATTGCTGCAAAATGGGATTTAGAAGGCAATTTGTTCCCACCATGCACTGGGACAACATCAATAGCCCCTGCTAGTGTCTCAGAGCAGAACTAGAATCTCATAGTTATGGGTATAGTAATGCACAGGAGGGAAGGGGCAGACTTTTTCAAACATTTTCCAAAATGTTTTGTGCATGCAACCAGAGGAGATATTATATTTTTCTAAAGGGATGGTTTTCTTCTTGATGAAACATTCTCTGGCATCTGAAATCTCCCAATCTCTAAAAAACAGCAGAACAGGAATCTGCAGACCAGTGTTTTGTTCCAGTAATGACATGAATGAGACATATGCCTGCAATGCTTGTGAACCAAACTACAATCATTTTGATTCAGCAACTCTATTTCTAAAAGGAACTTATATTTTAATGTCTCCAAATAACAGGGACTTGACACCATTCCCAAGCCCTTATCATGGGCCAATCAGACTGATCCAAACTACTGTCCCTGCTGGAGAGTGGCTGAACTACAGCCCAGAACACATAAATGAACTTATACTGTTTTGTAATTAACCAATGAGACTTGCTGCCCATTTGATATCTAAAAGTAATATAACTACAGCCCTATGGACAAGGGTACAAAATGTAAACTGGATCCTCACATTCTTCATATCAATAACTAGGGGCAGCAGCCCTGGTGCAGCCTCACCATCATGCCCTCTGGCAGTTCCACCACAATTATACAAAGAAGCCTGTTCTGATATATATTGGGAAAAACAAATAATTTTGGGCTGCCAATGTCATCCGGTGCATGCACAGTTGGAGTAATTTTCCAGTCCCGAACAACTGCGCATGCGCTGGAATTTGTCACAACTTTCGGCGCATGCGCAGTTGTTAGGGACCAGAAAATTACTCCAACTGCACATGCGCCGAAACGACAGTCTGCTTCCGAAGTTTAACGAAAAAAAAGATGGCTGCCATGAACTGTGGGGGACAGAATCTGCACCGAGGGGTAAGTAAAAAGTTAGGGGCATTTGCCCCAGGTACCAACTAGGCTGGAAGGTCTACAAAGGGTAGGGGAGAAGGGTTTATTATGTTTAGGGTTTGTTTCTCCTTTAAGCCTCCTTTAATCACCAAACCATCAGCCCCATACAAGGAACCAGAGTGAGTATTCCTACAGACATAAACATGGTCATGAAACAGATTATTATTATATAACATTACAGACTGCTTGCCAGCATGTTTCTCTACCAGAGAGAACATGCCATATTAGAATATGTCACAAGTACCATGATGCCTGTATCCCCCTCCCCCACACTCTTGCCTGGGTATACCATTATATTCTGAGAGCTGTCTTTAGGGGTGACAAAGGGTGAGCAACTTCTCTTGGGGCCCTACAAATAGGGTTGCCATTTTTCTGGAAAAAAAATATCGGCCTTCCTATATATTTATCCTTTTTCCCTATTAATAACATTAGAATCAGAAATCATTTTTAACTACTGGCCAAGCGGCAACCCTACCTATAAAGCAAAAGTCACAGATAGAAAGATTATAGTAAACTCAATAATAATTACACATAATTGTGCAGGCACCTAGAGCAGCAATGGGTGCAGAAACCTGCGCAAAAGTGCAATGTTATATCTGGTATAATTGGGTGACATTAGGATAGTAACAGCTAATAATTAGTGTTCGACCGTCTTTCAGTTCATGTTGTACTACTACAGTTATGGCATCTGTTATCTGGAATGCTTGAGAGCCAGGGGTTCCAAGATAGGAGATCTTTTTTGTAATCTGGATCACCATACCTTAAAGGTGTTGTTCACCTTCCAAACACTTGATTTAGTTCACTTGTTTTCCAATTGTTCACCAGAAATAAAGACTTTTTTCAATTGCTTTTCCATTTTTGCCATTTTTCCAAAATTCAAGTTTAAAGTTTAATGTTCCTGGTGTTTCAGTCTGGCAGGTCAGTAATCCAGTTGCAGATTCTGAACTGTTACAGTTTGTTACATTAGCGACTATTGTATCAAATCTAACAGCTGCCTTTAATGAAACTCAGGGATTCTGCTCTGCAGGGACAATAATAAGAAATGTATCAACTAAATGTATCAATTCAGAACAGTTACAGAGTCAGTGACCCTCCTCCCAGAGCTGCTTTAGAAAGTCATAAAAAGGTAAAAAATAAAAGTTTAAACCTTAATATTAGAAAACTGATCACAAATAAATAATAGAAAGCAACTGAAAAAAGTATTTATTTCTGGTGAACTAAAAAGAAATGAACTGGAAAAAAAGTGTTGGAAGGTGAACATTCAATGAACCCAATAGGATTGTTTTGCCACCAATAAAGATGAATGCAGCTTGGCAGAGAGTTATACAGGGAACTCTGAGTATCACTTGTGTATTATAAGGAATAGTGTACCCTCTACTGTAAATGAAAAGGATATTAGAGGTCACTGAGGGGTTGTTCTGTGACCATATAAAGACACAAGGCTGCAGACTGAGTTATACAGGGAACTGAGTATAACTCATGTATTATAAGGAATAATGTACGCCCTACTGTAAATTATAAGGATATAAGAAGTCACTGAGGGGTTCTGTGACTATATAAAGGCACAAGGCTGAGTTTATACAGGGAACTCTGAGTATCAGTTGTGTATTATAAGGAATAGTGTACCACTACTGTAAATGATAAGGATATCAGAAGTCACTGAGGGGTTCTGTGACCATATAAAGGCACAAGGCTGCAGACTGAGTTATACAGGGAACTCGGAGTATCACTCATGTATTATAAGGAATAATGTACCCCCTACTGTAGATTATAAGGATATACATATATAAAATATGCGTGTGTAGAAGTTAAACACATGTACACAATTATGAGTGGATTGCTTTTTACTCCCAGTCCGGCCCTGCACCCACCCACTTAAGACATAGTAAATTAATAAAATACAACAGTTATTCCCACCTCAGAGACAAGGGAACTACTTCGCATCCAGCCTCAGACCACTCTTGATTAATCCAAACAGCTTTCATTAGCAACAAGGAATATCCTACATCCACTCATCCCTCGCAATGTCAACATTTTTAACTAGACTACAGCGTTTCATTTTCGATCACGTGATCCAGCCATCCCCCCTTTACCTGCACAAAGCGAATCACTTAAGCCACGCCCTTTGTGCAAGCCTATTGGTCCCTTTTTCTCTCAGGCCCGTCCCCAATGCTGTGGTTAACCTGTAAGAGTTGGTTAAGGGCAGCGCTCGATGTACTAGAAGACAGAGCAGTCCCGGTTTGTGTTTAATTTCTCAGCTCGGTGTACGTCGATTCTCTACGTTACCAGGGCACGACACCGAATCCCTGGATTACCAGGAGCCGAGCCGGCCCTGCCACACATCGCTGCCTCGACATCATTTCCTGTTCGAAGTGACGTCAACAACAGGCGCCGCCTTTTGAAAGAACTTTATTGTTCCCGGAATAGAGCACATCGTGCGGCAAAGAAAGTCGCTGCGGCGTCCAAGGATGTTTTACCATGTAAGTCCAGCGTCTGCCTTATTTCTAGCGCCAGTGTTGGTAACTGAGATCCCACTGACTTGTTGTTACATCGATTACTGATGTTGTGTATCCCTGGTTAGGTCTCAGGACCAGCAGCTCTGATCCTCATGAGGTTTCTTTTATTTGGACTATAGACTTGCCAAACTCTCTCCATATAGTTGTACTGTTATCCCCTGAGGATAAGGAGTCCTTCACCAACATTTAATATGATGCAGAGGCTTATATTATGTGTGGTTTTTCAATTATTTCACCATTCAGCAGCTCTAGTGTGGAATATCAGCAGCAATCTGGTTGCTAAGGTGCAAATTCCCCTAGCAACCAGGCAGCATTTTGTATGAGAGACTGGAAGATGTATGAGTTATAAAAAGTAACTATAATAATTGTTGCCTCACAGAGCAATAGTCTTTTGGCAGTTGGGTTTAATGTGAAAGCTGGCAAGAGGCAGAAGTAAGTAGAAAAAAAGATCTTGGTTCTCAACTGATTGCACCACCCCCTACTTGATGTTCACCTTTAATTAACTTTTATCATGATGTAGAGAGTGATATTCTGAGACCATTTGCAATCTGGTTTCTAGGATCCAAATTACCCTAGCAACCATGAATTGATTTGAAAAAGAGACTGGAATAGGAGAGGGATACAATTCACTCTGGAGAACCACAGTGAGTTCAGTGTTGTTTTATTTTCTCGTACACAATGTTTCAGATATACATATCCTTCATCTGGTGTTTGATGTGGATATGTATATCAGAAACAGGTTATGTACGAGAAAATAACACTGAACTCACTGTGGTTCTCCAAAGTGAATTTTATGCTGATCTTGGAAATTTGATGGCTTTGGTGGTGCCACTACTCTGTTGAGATGAACCCTGTTATAGATTGAAGTGTGGGAGGACAACACCAACATTTAAAACTACCTGTGAATAGGAGAGGGCCTGAATAGAAAAACGAGAAATTAAAAGTAGCAATAACAATACATTTGTAGCTTTACTAGGGATGCACCAAATCCAGGATTCGGTTTGGGATTAGTCCAGGATTCGGCCTTTTTCAGCAGGATTCAGCCGAACCAAATCCGAACCCTAATTTGCATATGCAATTTAGGGGTGGGTAGGGAAATCGTGTGACTTTTTGTCACAAAACAAGGAAGTACAATTTTTTTCCCCTTCCCACCCTTAATTTGCATATGCAAATTAGGTTTTGGTTCCAAAATAGTGGATTCGGTGCATCCCTAAGCTTTACAGAGCTCCAAAGTCATTAAAATCAGAGACAAGGCAGGTGTACAGCAGAGAAGCTGTATTACCGTACATATAATCCCCCTGGGTGATTTTGTTAATACTTAGTGAAAAATCCTGTACCTCACCAAATCATTAGGCAAATGTATGCCCCTATACTACCTGGCCTTGCCTATATAGAGGACAGTAAGTAGAACGTTATGTCCAGCAGGTAGATGGTGCCAGTGATCTCACAATCTAATCCGCCCCCCCCCCATGGAAATCAACACTTTATTTTACAGTTCAACAGCTGCTTTACGAAAAAATAAAAGCCGCGTCTAACCAAAGTTGAGGTGCACCTTTTAGTCCGGCAGGAATCAAGAACTGGGCCGTTCATGTGTTTTACACTTTGTAATAGAAGTTCTTTACTATAGATTTTCATCCTGCATAGGCCTTTCTCAGTCATTTATGAATGCTGGTGCTCTCCATACCCTTCTATTTTTAAAGAGGCGAAAGAAGGCAAATAAAAGCTATAAAAAAAAGAAAAAAAATGAAGATTAATTGAAACTTTGCTAAGAATAGGGCATTCTGTACATATTAACATAACTTAAAGGAGAACAATCAGGGTACCAGAGCCATTGCCTTCTTGGATAACGAGAAGGCATTTGACTCGGTGGAATGGGAATATCTGTGGCAAACCTTACAAACCTTTGGGTTCCGTAAGACCTTTATATCATGGATTAAAGCTCTGTATAACCAGCCCAACGCCAGTATCCTTTCGAACCTAGAACTTTCACCTCCCTTTGTTCTAGCTAGAGGCACCCGACAAGGTTGTCCCTTGTCGCCAAGCCTTTTTGCGTTAGCTATGGAACCTTTGGCATGTTTGATTAGGGCAACACCTGAGATTCGGGGGTTTGAGATAGGGAAACTTAGAGAAAAAATTTCATTATTTGCGGATGACACTCTCCTTTATCTCAATGATGCAGGCCCTTCGCTTCATAAGGCTCTGGAGTTAATTAACCTCCATACTGAGTATTCAGGTTTGAAAATTAATTGGACGAAATCATCCATCATGGCATTCGACCCCCAGGCTTTACTTAACATGGATCCCTCACTCCCTTTGGTCCGCGTAGAGGCAATTAAGTATTTGGGTATTCACATTCATCCACAGTTAGTTAAATTCGTAGAGCTCAACTTAGACCCCTTAATGTCCCATCTTATCACAACTATTGATAAATGGCTTCGACTTCCACTATCTTTAATCGGTAGAATTAATCTTTTTAAAATGAAGTTTCTGCCTAAATTTCTCTACCTTTTCCGCCAGTCTCCAATTTGGATTCCCATGCGATTCTTCAAACAATTACAAAGCCACTTGACCAGACTCTATTGGTCCCCGGGCCCTACTAGGGTTGCATATAAGGTCCTGACCTCCCCACTGGACGAGGGCGGCTTGGCTGCGCCTGACATGTATGGGTATTTCCTAGCCTCGCAATTAACATCTGTAATTCGTTGGCTAGATCCAACTCCGGAAGACCCTGTTACATTGTTGGAAGCGCAATTGATTGGATCGTTGGAGGGGCTTAGACACTTGATATATCGTAGGCCCCCGGGTCTGTCTTATCCTACTCCAATGATCCATAATACTGTGAAAGCCTGGCAGAAAGGTTCCCATAGACTAAGGAGGCCCATTCCGGTTTTTTCCCCATATACTCCTCTCTGGTATAACCCTAACCTACAGCATTTAGCCTCTGTTCCAGACCCCCAGATTTGGGCGCACTTTGGTATAAAATGTGTTGGTGATCTGTATGCTGATAACCATTTATTATCCTTCCAACAGCTTAAGGACAATTTTAAGATTCCCAATAGTATGTTATTTAGATACTTTCAAGTGCGACATGCTCTGGCTCAACAATTTCAATCAATTGACCTCCATATTGAACTCTCTCCACTTGAAAAAGTCATACGTAAGGAAAATCTGCATAAACCTCTCTCTACCATTTATACTTGCCTTAGACCCAGAGGTAACCCTCCTAGGCTGGAACTGTATCAAAAGTGGGTTACAAATATTCCTGATTTGACGCAGGAGCAATGGGAGGTTATTTTATCTGATTCTATCCAACCATTAATCCGAGCCAGGGACAGGCTCATACAATTTAAGTATATTCACAGAGCCTACTATACGCCACATGTCCTTCACAGGATTAACCCTACCTTTCCTGATCAATGCAACCGGTGTAAAGGTTCCAATGCGGACTTTTTCCATCTGGTCTGGAGTTGCCCGTCCATCCAAGGATTCTGGTCGGAGATCGCCACCTATATTTCTCATCTAATGGCTCTCCCAATCGAGATTCATCCTTCTGTTCTTTTGTTAAATTTCCTATCGGATACTACTACTTCCCGTACAGAAACCATACTGCTTACCTTCTTGCTCTTCTATGCCAAGAAAGCTATTGCCATTAAATGGAAGGAGGAATTCCCACCCTCCCTTGCCCTCTGGATTACTTTGGTGGAACAGGCTTTGCCGATTCTGGAACAAGTGTACTTTGCTAGGGGATGTCCGGCCAAATTCAATGCAGTCTGGACACTTTGGATCCTGCAAAACGAATCCTACTCTAATAGGCAACAAGATGTCTCTCAACCCTTGCTTGACTGGCTCATGGAGTCACCTTAATATGGAACGATTGAACTATTTGTTATTGCTGAGGGCCTTCGCTGCTTAGGGGTATACTTGAATTGATACGTGTCCTTTGTATAGCAAAGTAATGGTATGACTCTTCCCTTTTCTCTCTCCCTTCGTTTTTCTTTTTTTTTTTTTTTTTTTTTTTTAGGGCCTCTCTTCTTCTCTTTTCTTCTCTTCTTTTCTGTCTCCCGGGTAACTCTTTCCCGTCTGTGATTGTTTTCCCAGGGTATTATTAAGAATTTAAAAATGAAAATGAGTTTTCAGTGCAATGGGTTCCAACAATATTGCTTTTATGATGTGTATTGCTGTATTACACTGGATGTTGAACTTGCTCTGGAAATAAATAAAAATTTAAAAAAAAAAAAAAAAAACTTAAAGGAGAACTATCCCTTCAAAAGGCTTGCTTACCTTGAAGTTTACTTTAGTATGCTATAGAATGGCCTATTCTTAGCAACTTTTCAATTGGTCTTCATTTTCTTAATAGTTTTTGAATAATTTGCCACCTTTTTCTGACTCTTTCCAGTTTTCAAATGGTGGTCACTGGCTCCATCTTAAAAGCAAATGCTCTGTAATGCTACACATTTCTTGTTATTGCTACTTTTATAGCTTTTCTTTATATTCAGGCCTCTCCTGTTCATCATTCAGTCTCTCAATCAAACCACTACCTGGTTTCTAGGGAAATTTAGGCCATAGCAACCCAACAGCTGCTGAAATTCCAAATGGCAGAGTTGCTGAACAAAAAGCGAAATCATTCAAATTGTTTCAGAATATCAACCTCTACTTTTATTAATTCATTTAAAGGCAATCAACCCCTTTAAGAAGAGTGATATGAGAAGCAGCTATAATATTATCCTTACTGTTCGTTCCTTCTTCTCAACTTTTCTTTCCTTTTCACTAGGTATGCACTGAATCCACTATTTTGGATTCGGCCGAACCACCGAATCCTTTGCGAAAATACTGAACCGAATTTGCATATGCAAATTAGGGGTGGGAAGGGGAAAACATTTTTTACTTCCTTGTTTTGTGACAAAAAGTCATGTGGTTTCCCTCTCCACCGCTAATTTGCATATGCAAATTAGGATTCAGTTTGGCCGGGCAGAAGGATTCGGCCAAATCCGAATCCTGCTGAAAAAGGCAGAATCCTGGATTCGGCGCAACTTTTCACCCAGTCGTGGTGTTTAAGATTTTGATATATTTGTGAGGTACATAATGTATCTACATGTTCTCTTTTACAAAAAGAGGGTACACATGGGGCAAATGTCAGCCAATTTCCAACCAAGGTGGCCAACAATTTGCCTGTATATATGGATATGTATGATGCCCTCTCCTTTTGGGTGTCTGAGGCAGTAGAAATGGTCTGGTTATGTTGAATGCAGGAAGTAAATACTACAGTATGCAGCAAACTATCATACCTATAAATGTATTTTAAAATCCGTTACTATTCCTCGCGACACTGTAACTTAAGCTAATTAGACTGGCCGTTAAGCCACAATTATGAGCATTTTTTTCTCTTCTCTTATCCTCAGATCTCACTGGAACATGAAATTCTTCTGCACCCAAGATATTTTGGCCCTAACCTTCTCAACACTGTCAAACAGAAACTCTTCACTGAGGTAGAGGGAACATGTACTGGCAAGTAAGTATGTATATGTACAAGTAGGATTGCACACACACACACACTAGAACAAATGCATGTGCACACACTAGTGCCACTGTACTGCTGAGTGGAGCTATTATTAGCAATAAACAGGAGAAAACCCGCCACTCGTTTTCTCGAGGCCCTGTACTGCTTAGGGAAACTGTCAGAAATATACTTTTGTATGTTTTCTTTCTTTGTCCAGTAGACACAATTCTCAAAGCCGGCCCCTCCACATGTTTCATGAATACCTTCTTAATGTCCCTCGACTCTCTTCCCCAGGTATGGTTTTGTGATCGCAGTAACCACAATCGATAACATTGGGGCCGGGGTGATCCAGCCAGGCAGAGGGTTTGTGCTGTATCCTGTCAAGTACAAGGCCATTGTCTTCCGTCCTTTCAAGGGTGAGGTGGTGGATGCTGTGGTGACCCAGGTTAATAAGGTGAGAGCTGTACATATTGGTGATCCTGTCTAGGGATGCACCAAAATCCACTATTTTGCATTCGGCCAAACCCCCAAATCCTTTGCAAAAGATTCGACCGAATACCGAATTTGCAAATGCAAATTAGGGGTGGGAAGGGAAAAACATTTTTTACTTCCTTGTTTTGTGAAAAAAAGTCATGCGATTTCCCTCCCTGCACCTAATTTGCATAACCCGAACCAAATCCTGGATTCGGTGCATCCCTAATCGATCAGATCAAATTATTCCCCTCCTCCTCGTGCTGTAAATTAAACCTGCATCATACCTGGGATAACAATATTTTTACAAGACATTTTAGCATAACCACATTGTCATCTATTCTGTCCCAGGAGCACGTGTTACTGAAACATTAAAGGATAATTAAAGCCTACAAATGAATGTGGCTAAAAATGCCATGTTTTACATAGTGAACTTATTGCACCAGCCTTAAGTTTCAGCTTGTCAATAGCAGCAATGATCCAGGACTTCAAACCTGTCACAGCGGGGTTACCATCTTGGAAAGTGTCTGACACTCACATGCTCAGTGGGCTCTGAGCAGCTGTTGAGAAGCTAAGCTTAGGGGTTGTCACTAATTATCCAGCAGAAAATGATTTTCTGTAATATAAGCTGATGCTACAGGGTTGATTATTAAATTCTGATGCTAATTGCATTAGTTTCTGTGCTGCCATGTTGTAATTATCTGTATTAATTACTAATCAGCTTTATATCGTGACGTTTCTATTCTATGTGTACTGTATATTGTGAGTGGATCCCTAAGCTCAGTGACAGCAGCACAGAGCATGTGCAGTGAATCGGCAGAAAAGATCGGGAGCTACTGGGGCATCTTTGGAGACAGATCTTTACTGCTAAAGGGCTGTGGTTGCCTTGGGCTGGCACAGAAGCACAAAGCATAATGTACAACATTTCTAGTCTACTTCTTCAATTAAGCTTTAGTTCTCCTTTAACAGCAACTAGCAGTACCACGTTGGCTATTCTCTTTTTGCTGTGCCTGAATTCGGATGCTCAGATTTGTGGCATATCATCAGCAGGAGGAATGTAGGTTGGCCTGTATGCAATGGATGATTCAGGGATATGCAGTGCACTTAACCCCTTGCTTGGTCCCTACAGGTTGGATTATTCACTGAAATCGGTCCAATGTCCTGCTTCATATCGAGACACGTGAGTTATTTATACAATATATCTACTACTGTTTCTTACCTCTTTGTACTCACATACGCATGTATCTCACAGGGCTGGTATCTCTCTCTCTCTTGTTTGTGTAAATAGGCATGTTGAATAGCTAACAAGTTTATTCGGGTTATAATGTGATTCTTGGAGATTTGTTACCTTTCAGCCAATCACCTTAATTGCAATGGACTTACATGTCAAGTTATTGTCACTCCTCAGTGGGTTAGTGAACGTTTTTGAGTTGCATTAGTCTGACTCCCATGTTTCACCCACTGGTCCAGGCGATTACAATACAAATAAATGTGGGTGACAGGGTGCTGTCTACCTGCCGATCTGGGTGCAAGTACACCATGAAGTGATCTTTGAGTTAGAAGTACTATTGCAAGTGATAATGTTTTTTCATGCAATGTGATTTTATCTTTCAGTACTAACTCATTAATTATTATTATTTATTTTTTTTTCTTTCTTTCTCAAAGTCAATCCCATCGGAAATGGAATTTGACCCAAATTCTAACCCACCATGTTATAAGACAGTGGACGAGGTAATTTGCACTTCTTGTATCCTTCTGTGTTATTGGCTATAAACCACAGCATTATCTTTGCATGACACGTTTTTGTTCATTCATCCTGTTATGCCAAATGAATTAACACTCATTATATGCACCTCTGTAGTTTCTTCCATATCCACTTCCTGTTTACTCAAAGTTAAGGATATTACCAATCTAGAGATATTTTACACCCTCCAAATTAAAGGGGGTATCACCTTTAAGTCAACCTTTTGTATGTTATAGAATTGATATTTTTAAGCAACTTTTCAATTGGCCTTCATTTTTGCTTTTTTTTATAGTTTTTGCATTTTTTTTACCTTCTTCTGTCCAGATTTCAAATGGGGGTCACTGACCCCAACTAAAAACAAATTGTAATACGTGAAATAGGAGTATTCAACAAGTCAGTTCAGTCACTGTCGCTTCTGTCCAACGAAGCCAAGTATTCAAGAAAAATGGTGGTGATGAACTTCAATAAAGCGCAACGAGTTGCTGCAAAATTTTATTTAAGTTTATTAAACACTACATGCATGGAAAAGTAGGGATGCACTTAATCCAGGATTTGGCCTTTTTCAGCAGGATTCGGATTTGGCCGAATCCTTCTCCCCAGCCGAACCGAATCCTAATTTGCATACGCAAATTAGGGGTGGGAAGGGAAATTGCGTGACTTTTTGTCACAAAGCAAGGAAGTAAAAATGGTTTCCCATTCCCACCCCTAATTTGCATATGCAAATTCGGATTTGGTTCAGTATTCGGCCGAATCGGGGTTCGGCCGAATCCAAAATAGTAGATTCGGTGCATCCCTACTGCCAATGGGTAATTATTCAGCCAGGCCATGAAAGGGTGATAGTGAAAAACTTTGTAAAAAAAAAAAAGTCCCACATATTACTAAATAATCCTCCAAGTGAAATGGTTTCATGTAGACAGAAGACAGTTTGGTAAAAATTCTAAAGTCCTTTTCACAACGAGTTAATCTGTAAAAAGATATAATTTAAAAACAAATTTTAAGTAGGGATCGGCCGAATCCTTCTGCATGGCCGAACCAATTCCTAATTTGCATATGTAGATTAGGGGCGGGTAGGAAGATCATGTGACTTTTCATCACAAAAGGATTTTTTAAACTTCTTCCTTTCCTGCCCCTAATTTGCGTACGCAAATTAGGATTTGGTTCTGTAATCTTTCACAAAGGATTTGAGGATTCAGCTGCATCCCAAGTAAGTGGATTCAGTGCATCCCTAATTGTAAGGCTACAAATTAATTAATTGTTTTTTATTACTCCTCTTTCTATTTAGGCCCTCTCCTACTCCCATTTCTTTTTTTTTTTTCTTTCAAATCAGTACATAGTTGCTAGGGTAACTTGGACCCTAGAAACCAGACTGCTGAAACTGCAAACTGTAGAGCTGCTAAATAAATAAAAAAAACACAAATAATAAAAATGAAAACCAATTCCAAATCGTCTCAGAAAATCACTCTGCATCATACTAAAAGTTAATTTCAAGGTGAATAGTTTTCATAAACATATATTTAGAGTTTAACATTCATAAATCCTATCCTGTTTCTTTTTTTAGGATGTTGTCATTCAACAGGATGATGAGATCCGGCTCAAAATCGTTGGGACAAGAGTGGATAAAAATGACATTGTAAGTACATTGTAAGAATAAGAGATGTGGGTCTCAGGCAATGCTGGGCTCATAAATTGGACAAGCAGCTATAAACAATACGATACACTTCTGCCAAGGACTAGGGCCTCTTTCTGATGGTAGAGACTAAAGCCAAAGCCTCTCCTTGTTAACCAATGGTTCGCTCTCTTGTCTCCTCTATAGAAGACTGCTAAACTGGATGGAATATGTCCTTGTAGTGGTACTTTCTACTTTCCAGAGTATAGTTTATGTCTGGCTTCTCTGTATCCATGTTTCGCTTTATATCATAATGGGGGTTTTTTTTTTTTTTTCAACAATGTACAAGGGGGATGGCAGAACTATAAATTAAAAAAATTATAATATACTTTGTGGTAAATATTAATAGGCTGATTATCTTTTCTTTTTTCCCTTACAGTTTGCAATTGGCTCTCTGATGGATGATTATCTTGGTGAGTACTTTACCAGCTCAGTGACGTTGATTTTAGTTTCTGTCATTGCCTTTCCGTTGGAATGTTGATATTTGCCCCCTTAATGGAGAATTCAACCCTTACTGAAAAACCCTACCCCCTACCCTATGTAGACCCGCCCCCTTCCCAAACTAGCTGCCCCCCCAAGGGATATGCCCCTTTTACTTACCCCTCTGTGCAGATTCAGGGATCACGGCAGCCATCTTCCGTTTCTTTTTGTCTTCTTCCGGTGCTTTGGCAATTTCCGTCCATATTGGCGCATTCGCAGTTGTTGCAATCAGGAAAAATTGCTCCAACTGCGCATGTGCCGGTCTCAGATTACCAAAGACCCAAAAGATGGCTGCCGTGAACTGAGATCCCTGAATCTGCACTGAGGGGTAAGTAAAAAGTTGGGGGCATTTCCCCAGGGGGATGGGTGGTGGGCAGCTAGGCTGGGGGGGGGAGGGAGGGCTCTATGTAGGGTAGGGGGGTAGGGTTTTTTTTCAGTAAGGGTTGACGTCTCCTTTAAAGAGCCAGTGTATTACAACATTTTGCCCAGTTGGGTCATGGTATTGGGGACATGACAATTTCCCTGTTAGCTTTGCACGTTTACAGTTAAATAAGCTGGGTAGATATTGGCTATATGCATATTAAGTTACACATAGTAACATAGAAAATGTATTGTGTATAAGAAATTGGGCTGACGGATCACAGCATGTGTGTCAATAGATTGCAAGTGTCTGCTGTCGCCATATTCCCTGTGCCACAAACACAGCACTTGTACGGTGTATAATAGGAAGCTTATTTAAATATGGCTGGATTGGGGGGTAGTTTGAGCATGGCTAGGATGAGATGCGTGCAATATGTATAAATCTAGAAGCCAGACTGTTTTATAGTGAGATATAGGGTAAACACAGAGATCCTGCCCATATTATTCTAGGAATTATGTCTGATACAGCCATGTTTTTCATGCACGTTACCATATTTGAGGCTACAGTGTCCATATTTTGTTCTTCATAGCTAGGGGGAACCATAGGTTGTATAGCTCTGATACAGGACTGGAGCAAGTCTGCATAGGATGTGTATTGTTTTCACTCCCTAATTCCATCTTCCTTTTGCTGTAGGTCTGGTGAGCTGATGTGCACCACCCCCTGTCTCTGGAGTAAGATCTGATCTGCTCTCCGGGCATCCACTGTGTTCTGGTGCCTTGCATAAAAAAGGAAAGGGTCCATTTATGGTGATGCTGTTCTCTCTTCACCCCATGTACATAATTTCCCATTTGTTTTAATAAAATGCTACAAACAAATACCTCTTGTACATTCCCATCACTGCATAAATGAATAGAGAGATGTTAGTGCCAAGCTCTGCTCACATCATGGTCATTCTAAAGGTTTAGTGCATTGAATGTGGCTCTCAGGAGTGAAGTTCAAAGATGGCTGAAGATTGGACATTAGTTACACATCAGCTCTAATATGCTCACCCACCCACACACACACGAAGCCCCGACTAAACAGAATTTCCATCTCAAGTAAAATGATGTCTAACTCGCAGCCCTTTTTTCCTTTAATTACATTACAGTTCTATAAGCCTTTTGCAGGGGATGCTGGGAGGTGCATCTTATGCAGCACTTAGGGCTTTCAGGCATGAAATGGACATCAAGCTTTTATTGAATATTTTCAATTCAGCAGTGACTGGATTACCACAGATTGGGAATCCCAGGTTTTTAACAGTCAGAATATGTATGATGGGTGTATTAGGATTATTATATTTATCACCCATCTCTTTGACTGATAGCAGGTAATAAAAGGTCAGGCAATGCTGAAAGTGATAATACTAGGGATGCACCGAATCCACTATTTGTGTGCTCAAACAAGAAAAATATATATCACTGCTGTAATGAATGTACCAACCCAGTGCTGCCTGCTGCTCAGTTTTCCAACCAAGATCCATTGGCAGAAAAAGAGAAATGAAAGGAAACTGTTCTGCTCTTGCTCTGTTTAGCAAAGACATGAGAAACCTCCAATAAATGTATTTATCAGAACCATTCTCTTTCTTCTGAAAAGTTCTGCTGCCAGGATCACCGTCGGAAAACTTAACAGCAGGTGGCGCTGTTTGTACAAAATTATTATATTAGCGGTTATTCATATCTTGAAAACAAAATTCATGTAGATTAGGGAACAGTTGCCATATACAACGCAGCACATTTCAAAACAGCACACGGCCACCATATACAAATCCTTGTGTCTGTGTTTTATGCATTTAACATTTCTTTATGCCACTAGGTCCCATATATATGGAAGTAATTGGTAGATGGGTAGTGCGGTCTAAGGGAGGTGATATGATGGTGAATGTTCCATTCCATCTTTTTTTTTTTTTTCTACTGAAATTATTAAAAAGTGTCTCCGGGGCAGGGGGGGAGGCAAGTTAACTTACCTATGGTTTTCCCTCCGTATCCCCACATGCCGTGAGCCTTTCCACATGAATACTTGCATGTATTTTAGACCAAAAAAAAGGTAATCGTGTATAAACATGACAAATTATACCCACACAAGTCTTTCCATAAGTATAGACCTGCACAAATCTGCGTCTATTCTATTTTACAGTATGTCATCTCTGCCAGGCAGCAGGACCCCCTTGCTTTGTCTTAGTCCTGGGTCTTACAGACTAAGCAACTTTACGCCTTGCTTGTCATTTTGGGGAGACTTTGCTGCTGCTATTTCTTTATGAGATCTGAATTGCCAATCTTGTCATCTTTGGCACCTTTCATTTATTTGTGGGAGACCTTGGTATAAAATAATGAACCCTATTTTTGCAGCATTGACCAGTGACAGCCAAACAAGTCTTTTATCCTTAATTTAGAAGGATAATATGGAGGGACTAAAATCTCTTACTATCCAGTCTCTTCTTGAAAAAAAATGCACATGCAGAATTAGGGATGCACCAAATCCACTATCTAGGATTCGGCCAAATCCTTTGTGAAAGATTCGGCCGAATACTGAACTGAATCTGAACCCTAATTTGCATGAAAATTAGGGTCAGGAAAGGAAAAAGTGGAAAACAATCTTCTTTTGTGAAAATAAGTCATGATGATGTGATTTCCCTCCCCTATGAAAATTAGGATTCGGTTCGGCCAGAGACAAGGATTTGGCCAAATCCGATTCCTGCTAAAAAAGGCAGAATCCTAGATTCGGTGCATCCCTATGCCGAATGCCATACTGCTATGTTTTTTTCTTCTCCCAGGTATCCCCTGTATTGTGCATTCACAGAACAGGCATGGGACCTGTTATCCAGAATGCTCGGGACCTGAAGTTTTCTGGATAACGGATCATTCCGTAAAATCTTCATACCTTAAGTCTAACAAAACATCATGTAAACATAACCCAATAGGCTGTTTCTCCTTCCAATAAGGATTAATTTAATCTTAGTTGGGATCAAGTACAAGGTACTGTTTTATTATTACAGAGAAAAAGGATCATTTTAAATTTGGATAAAATGAAGTCTATGAGAGACAGCATTTCTATAATTCGGAGCTTTCTAGATAACGGGTTTTCAGATAACGTATCCCATACCTGTACAGTAACCACCGAAAACTATACAGGACATGCACCTGCCTGGCGGGCACAGGATAGATTTGAGAAGGGAACAACATGGCGCTGTGTTGGAGTGTACCCTAGGTTGTTGTGTATTATAAAGGAGTGCCAAACTAAGGTAGAAACTAAGCATTTTTAGTACAGGTGGTGCCTAACCATGACTTTGCATTTCCTTGTGATTTTAATGTCTTCCAACATGTGATATTATTATTACTTCTTAACATTGTGTTACAAAAATGAATTCTATTTCTATAGCTTGTCTCATTAGGGACTGATCAGGCGTCTAGGTTTTCGTTTACTTCTTTAGGATTTGGGTAAAACAAACCTGATCTTGCAGGGGGAAAAGTACGGTCACCTATGAATGAGCAGTACACCATTATAATTATTATAACCATTATTTATACTTCTTTTAGGGGGTGCGGGTGGGGACAGTTTGATGGAATGCTGAGATGAGGGGGATAAGTACCAGATAGAATAAGAATAATGGGATAGTTGGCAACGTTTGCTGAATTTTTCTGTATAATAGAACCAAAGCATCTTTGGTAAACAGAAATCTGAAAATATGATTGGAATCTAAAGATTGTGGAATTTATATGTAAAGGAGAGATTATCTGCCATGAATAGTCTCTAAGCAGTAATGAAAAACAAATGCATGGTGCCCTTGGTAAACACAGTAGACTTGGCACAGTTTATATGGATTTTATACAGTTTATGCCTTTGTCAACAGTCAGGATATTGTGCCTACATTGTTTTCGCTCTTGTCTTCTCCTTGTGTACTTGTTTTCCTCTTACCTCTTTTCCCACCTACTGGACCTGTCCCTTTCACTTTCTGCCCCTCCTCCTCTCACTACACCTCATTTTAGGCCCCATTCTGTTTTATAAAATGGCTACACCTTTACCCCTATTGCTGTTTTGCTCTTTTTGCTGCTATACCTGTTGCTCTTTACCTATTCATTCTTCTCTTTGGTCCTCCACCACTTCCCCTTTATTTTCTGTTCTCTCTCATTTCCTTTAATATCATTCACTTTCTGTGCATCATACTCACATGGAGGGATAACGTTATTGCTTTTCAGGGCACATAAGTCTACAGTCCAATAACGCCCAGTCACTATGGAGCAACAGAAGTGAGGTGGGAGTACAAAATAGCCTGGATTTTTAGTGAACTGGACCAGGAATTGAGGTGCTTCACAAAGTGCCACTCCAATATTGTTGGCCAGAAATGTATAAATTGCCTCTGTATCCCTTTAACAGTGTAAAGCTCAAATGTAATTTAACAGGTAGAAATGGACACGAGTGCCATTGGTTCTTAAGAGGCAGTTAAAGGAGAAGGAAAGGTCTATATAAATACACCAGTAAACCCTCAAAGTAGTGCTGCATTTCTTTCCTTCTATTGTGTACACATGGACTTCTGTATCACACTTCCTGTTTTCATCTTAAACCTCCAGGGTTAAGGCTTGAGCATGCTCAGTTTGCTCCTCTCTCCCTCTTCCTTTTCCCTCCTCCCCTCCCTGCTGTAATCTGAGCCCAGAGCTAGGAGTGAGCAGGGAGAGACTCAGGCAGGAAGTGATGTCACACCAAGCTAATATGACAGCTGCTATCCTAAATAAACAGAGAGAGCTTCTAGAGCTGTTTACTCAAATATGGAAATTCATTCTACAGAATAAATAAAGTGTTCTAGCTTGCACTATTGTGGCTAATCGAACTGCCTCGGTAGCTTTCCTTCTCCTTTAATGGCCACATAAAAGGGTTAATGTCACCACATGTGTCTGCACCATCTGTTTCAATGAAACTTTGTATTACCGCACACCTCCTTCCACTTTTTCTGCGTAGTGGTGCTGGTCCACCGTTGACCTTGCCAGGTCACCTTATTGCTTTGTAGTTTCGAAAAACGGTCCGCACACACCAATGTTGCAGTCGGGGATAGTACCCCTTTTATTAATGCCACCAACAATATATCTGCACCATCTGTACCAGGTCTGGACTGGGATCCAAAATAGGCCCTGGCATTTCAAGTACAAAAGAGGCCCAATCAGTCCGCCACCAGCCCAATAAACTGTCACTGTCTATGGAATCCTGCAGCGGCCCCTTTGGTATTTGCCAAAACTCACAGATTTCCAGTCTGGGCCTGATCTGCACCATCGTCCCCATGTACCTACCGCACTGAAGTCCCTACTCATTCATGCTTTTATTAATTTTGCAAAGTGTATCATGGATCATTCAGAGACAATTGCCACATTTGCTATTACAAGATGCCAGAGAATAATAGAACATACAGACATTGCAACATTGATATTCAAGCAATTACAAAACGGATCGTCTATACTTTTCTAATACCCATTTTATCAGTTTCCTTCTCCTTGTGTACTTATTTTCTTCTTACCTCTTTTCCCCCCTTTTGCACCTGTCCCTTTCACCTTGTGCCCCTCCTCCTCTCACTACACTTCATTGTCTGCTCTAACCAATACAGGTATAGAATCCTTCATCCAGAAACCCGTTATACAGAAAGCTCTGAATTACAGAAAGTCCGCGTCCAATTTTAGCCAAATAATCCAAATTTTTAAATATGATTCCCTTTTTCTCTGTAATGATAAAACAATACAAAAGATACAATTAATCCTTATTGGAAGCAAAGCCAGTCTATTGGGTTTATTTCATGTTTACATGATTTTCTAGTAGACAAAGTATGAAGATCCAAACTACGGAAAGATTCCCAAGTCCGGAGCATTCTGGATAACAGGTCCCATGCCTGCACTGCCATATTGAGTTGTAATTCCCCATGTGGTCTGTTCGCCTGTAGGTAATTCTCAAGTTCATGTAGTTTGTCCGTAGTTATGGAGGGTGTTTAACATGTTTCCAGAGAGCTACAGAGGATTGTTAATATTGTGGGTGCAAATTAATATTCAGTAATTGGCAATGTGCATGGGTGTAACTACTCATGGCAGGGTGGTGCTTGGTGGGTAGTGGCATATGAAGGGCAGGCCTACTGGCAAAGTTTTAACCTGGACCCATGGGATATGTTGGGGGCCCTAAAATAAACACCCTGTGTTTCCCCTGAGCGTCTACTCATAACACAAATATTTTTTACCCAGCAATGCTGTGTTGTGAGCACACTACAGTATATGTTGTTGTCATTGAGCTGTAGGAAGTATTTCAATGATTAATTATATGGCGTGGGTGTGTGTAGCTGGGTATGGATTATATGAGTGAAACACAGCATAGAGATGAGTGAAATGGCTATCCTGGTAAATACTGGTGATGCAATGAAACTTATTAACAGTGCCTGGGAAACGAAACTGAAATTGTCAACCTGAGCCACTGTTCTTCCCCTCCTCCTCCTCACTCACCCTCCCTTATTCCATGGTGCACAAAAACAAGAGCATTCCAGCTTCACATATTAATCACGATGACCTAGTTGTGTTTCATCATTGCACTCAGCACTTATATACAGAATATATATATAGAGAGAGAGAGAGAATATATACAAACAGAATATACTGTATATACAGGAATATATATATATATATATATATATATATATATGCACACAGAAGAGACAGGGCTGCAGCTTCATTCCATTCTCAGTAACATTCCCATATTTCTCTATGCAATCCTTTTTATTATGCTGTTTCAATGTTGTGTGCTCTGCTTTTCTCTGGGGGGTCTAAAGGGTTAATTAAATTACCTATAGGCAGAGTCAGACTGGGGGTCTGGGCCCCCTGAGTGGCCCTGTTAGGCCCCCCCCCCGGTAGAGTCCTGCAGCGGGTACTTTTGGGTTACACGCAAAAACCTGCAGTACACTGCGGGTTGCAGGTAGAAGTTCTGGGTGCGGGTATAGATGCGGGCCGCGGGTTTGCGGGTCGAGCCGCGGGTCTTCTCAATAGAGATGTTTACTCCTTTTTTCTGATCACACCTACTTCCGTTGATGTCACTTCCGGTTGACAATGACAGCACTTCCTGTTTTACTCCTTTTTTTCTGATAACGCCTACTTCCGTTGATGTCACTTCCGGTTGACAATGACAGCACTTCCTGTTTTACTCCTTTTTTTCTGATAACGCCTACTTCTGATGATGTCACTTCCGGTTTACAATGACAGCACTTCCTCATTCTTGGTGGTCAGCGGGTCTGGGTTGCGGATAAGGTACTTGCGGGTCGGGTAAGAATGCAGGTTGCGGGTCTGGGTTGCAGGTTGTGGGTATGGGTCGGATGCGGGTTCCAAGAAATGGACCACGCAGGACTCTACCCCCTGGCCTCTGCCCCAGGTGCAACCCCCAGGCCCAGATTTGTGGAAAGGCCGCCAAGGCCCACATTGGTTTGGAAGATCTGAGGTTGATTATGAGATACAATCGTTTTTTAAATTTCCCATGCGCCAATCACCAGTGCTCCCTATCTGATGATGAAAATGTATGCATGTTCATGAAAGAAGGGGAGGCCCTTTAATCTGGCCCTGGCAACCCCCCCACCAATGCCCCCCCACAGGCACAACCACCTCCAATGCCCCCCCCCCGCCACAAGCACAGCCCCCCACCCCAGGCATGGCCAGCAATAGCTAATAGTGTGTAAGGCTATAGTTACAAAAAGAGCAGACCCAGTGGCTGCTATATAGAAGGACCCAGTAGAGATAATGACTTGTATGTAATGTCAGCCCATGTCAACAAAATAGACTGTGCCTCAAGGTTTAGGGGATTTTGCTGTGATCTCACTGTGTGGAGGGGGCATCTAAATCACATCCCTTTCAGTATTCAGTAAAATCAAAATCCAGGTTTGTATTTGCATCTATTTCTAATCCAGCCCAAGGCCAGGCTACAATTACATTTTCAGTTTCGATTCCTTCCCTGCTGATGTAACCATGTGACAGGCAATCTTTAATTTCTGCGGGATTCCCTCCCACTTTGCAACAAAATAACCTTCTATATATAGAGCCTAAATATCTGCTGATGAAACCTTCTCACTCTCACTCCACCGCTCTGTCTGGTTTCACCCACAAACTTGTCAGTGCAGTAATACAGTATATATATATATTTATTTATATATCAATAGGGACATGTGTGTGGCTTCTGTTGTACTCCAGTGCACATGAATGTAAGCTGCCATATTGCTTACACCAGCAACAGATACTACTGCTAATAGTAATCTCTAATGAAGAACACGAGGGAAGCTACTCCTCAGTCTGGTACTTGTATTTCAATTTGCACTCTATTACTGAATCTGTTTGCTCAGGGCTGACATGTGTCCACAACAAGCTCATATAAAGCAAAGGTATATACAGATATATATATATATATATATATATATACATATACAGTTGCTCATGAATGACAGTGCAGCTGACTTAAAAAGAGAACAAAAGCCTAAAGGAGAAGCTAAAGGCCCCCATACACAGGCAGATATAAGATGTTGGCAGTTTATTGCCCAGTGTATGAGGCTCTCGGATGGGCTTCCCCGGTTGATATCGGGCAGATGTCGATCGGGAAGGGTTAATAATCTCATCGGAACGAAGACCGGATCAGTTTTTTGATGTGGTCCTCGATCCGACCGCCACATGCTCAACGTTGTGACCCGATTGTTGGGCCCGAGGGTCCACGATCAGATCAGCCTGATATGGCCTCTCTACATGTATGGCCACTTTAAGACTAGGGGGTCTTTAGGAATCGTCAAGTGAAAAAGAAGTTACATGTGTCATAGAAGCTGACGCTACAGGGCTGATTAATAAAGGGGAATGAAAGGCTAATCGCTTGGGGGGGTCTTCACCCAGTTATTATATGTGGTTATCTGGGCTGGCACCCCATTTTGCTGAAAAATACATGTCCAGGGTACTACTTTAGTAAATGCTTCACCACTATCTTCTTGTTAACTCCACTGTGCCAGGGAAATGATTCAGAAACAGGTAAGAAGGTGGTGGCACAACACTATTGGGAATAATTCCCCAGGCCAACATATTTTTCAACAAAGAGGAGCGTCAGCCCATCATCTGAGGCAGTGATTATAATCTCTTGGGATGCCTTACATAACTTTTCTTGTAAATTCTGAGGCAGAATGAACAGGTTGATGTGAATAAATTGATAATTAATGACTATCATACTGTGTAGATACGAGAGAGAGAGAGAGAGATAGTGGGTGGATAGATAGATAGATTAATTTGTTGGATTATGACCCAGCATGCAATGTAATTTTCCATGTAGTTTATACATCACATTCTTGTATCAGTTATATTTTGACCCATGTGACTACATCCAACTTGTAGGATACATTCTGTCGATCCAGCACCATCCTACCCCATCTCCCATGTAGTTAAAGGGGTGGTTCACCTTTCAGTTAACTTTATATATAGAGAGAGAGAGAGAATTCTAAGCAACTTTTCAATTGGTCTTCATTATTTATTCTTTATAGTTTTTGAGTTATTTGCCTTCTTTTTCTGACTCTTTCCAGCTTTCAAACGGGAGTCACTGACCCCTTTTAAAGACAAAATGCTCTGTAAAGCTGCGAACATATTATTATTGCTACTTTTTATTACTCATCTTTCTATTCAGGCTTTCTCCTAATTATATTCCTGTATTGTATTTGAATTAAGGCATAGTTGCTAGGGTAATTTGGACCCTAGCAACCAAAGAGTTGCTGAATAAAAAGCTAAATAACTCAAAAACCACAAATGATAAAAAATGAAAACCAATTGCAAATTGTCTAGAAATATCACTCTCTACATGATACTAGAAGTTAATTCAAAGGTGAACAACCCCTTTAAGCAAATATAGTTCCTGCTGCAGGCCACACATATTAACAAACCTGCAGGCCCATAAAGAGCAAGGTGGGAAATCAGAACTAAAGCTACAGTAAGTTCCACTTCCACAGCTCCCACTTTATTAGAAATACTGTTATGTAAATAGGGTCACACCTTCTGTTTCTTGCAAACTGTCAACTGAATTTCTCCTTTCAGGGTAAAGACAATTCAGTTAAAGCAGTTACACAATGGGGCTTTCTAAGGAAATCCTGAAATGCAGAGACAAGTGTAAAGCTTTTGCTGAGACAACGGAAACATATTTGTGTCTCTGATAGTTCCCTAATAGTGTTGCAACTTGTGTACCCTATGACTCCCCATTTAGTAGAGAACAAAGGTCGCAACTCTCTGTATTTAGACTTACACAGGAGTTTTTTTCCTTCTGACCCCTGGCACTCTCTTGCATTTCTGTCCTTGGGTGATTTGTCTACCAATAGCTTACATATTATTAATTTCTATGAACTAGTTTATATGGACATCTGAAATGGAAAAGGAGGGACAGAAGGAAAGCTAATATTACAACACTCCAACTGGAAAATCAAAATATTTTCTTGCACGCCACTAGCCCCTCATTCGCTTATAGCCAGACTCACCCTAAACCATGCCCAGTTAGTTTCTACACCCTAAATTTGCACTGTCCTGCAGTCTCAACTGTGATGAGAAAAGAACAAAGTAACACTGCAAAGCTCCATAATTGCAGAGACATTGGGACAGGACCAGCCTACCCCCGTGCGCACCCAACCATGACTAAGGGGTGAGCGTCAGAGGGGAGAGCGTCAGAGGGGAGATCGATGGAGGGTAGAGCAACGGAGGGAAGAGCGATGCAGGGGAGATAGGGAAGAGCGACGGAGGGGAGAGTTAAATTTTACTCATCAAACCCTAAACTTAATCAAATCTATCAGTATTGAGGAGTGGAGATAGCCCCATGCATATGGAAACAGGGGACTTCTTCCATGCCTGAACTGGCAAATAAGCTCCCATATTTATTGATTTAGGCCACTGTCAAACAGATTTGTGTCTTTCCACCAGCAGAAAACGACCATAATGACTATATTTCTCCATGTATGGTGCCTTCTTCAGCCACTAAAAGTAAAGATTACTGAAGAAGCCCCTTAGCAATAGTTCTTAATCAAGTCATAACAATGCACCATGTAGTTATTGTCAGCTGTGCCTGCGTCTCTCTCCAAAATTCTATTTCCTGGAAGGTGATCTCTTGTCTCTCCCGCCAGAATGTGAGGCCTACTAGAAGGAATGTTGCTCAACAACTCATAGTACTACTCATAGGACTACAGGGTGAAGTTCATTTGACTGACTGAGGTCTATACCAGTGAAGAAAGATTTACACAGCATGTATCCCACAAAAAGTGCCCCATAGAATATTACTAGGGATGCACCGAATCCAAGATTCGATTCGGGATTCGGCCTTTTTCAGCAGGATATGGATCCGGCCAAATCCTTCTGCCCAGCCAAACGGAATACTAATTTGCATATGAAAATTAGGGGCAGGGAGGGAAATCGCGTGACTTTTCGTCACAAAACAAGGAAGTAAAAAATGTTTTCCCTTTCACTGCATATGCAAATTAGGATTTGGATTCGGTTCAGTATTAGGCCGCATCTTTCACCATGAATTTGAGGGTTCGGCTGGATCCAAAATAGTGGATTTGGTGCATCCCTAAATATCACCCTATCACCCAGGTTATGGGGTATTCCTTTTAGGGACCCCTAAACCTTGAAATAAGTAATTTTTCATAAACATATATTGAACTACTTATCAGTCATTGAATCGCTGAGCTCCAAAAGTCACAGGGTTTGCGTCCTCTATAGTTCCTAAAAGCAGCACCAGACTGGGGAAAATTGGATTTTCTTAGGAATGTTTAACATATTGGCATCCCCAGGTCTGGACTGAGATTCAAAATAGGCCCTGGCATTTCAAGTACACAAAGACCCAAATGGCCTCTACCAGCCCAATAAATAGTGATTGTCTGTGATATTTTACAGCAGCCCCTCTGCATTTGCCAGAACCCACAATGTATCCAGCTTTTTTGAAATACACAGAGTAGAGCACTGGGGGGCATTAATTAATTAGGACCCATTTGTTCTTCTTGTGAAAAGAGAGCTCATGATACATGCAGAACATTCCTTTTCTGATGTTTTTGAAAGTCGGCAAAATAGCACCCCTGGGGTGGGAATAGATCAGGTCTGACATGTCACATAACAAAATACCAAGCGTTTCCCCTGCTGTCTATAATGGAGCTTTAGAGAACTTTCAGAAACAGGTAATGCAGGTCGCAGAGTCTTCAACATATTTTCTATTTCTTGTGTTTTCAACTTTTGCTTTGTAATAAATAAACAAGGCAGAATGGGGATTTCCTTTTTATATTACTGGCCTCGGTGCCTTTGTTTGTATAAACAATAGCATTGTGTTTGCAATAAAATCAAGTAGGAGGAAGATCAATATTTCAGGGTGTCAGAACAGTTCTGAACACATTTCTCTCTGCCACAATTGTTATTTTATTAAAGGGGCTGTTCACCTTTTTTTTCAAGGTTTTTATTAAAGGTAGTAAGGTATATAACAAAGCAGTACACAAGTTTGCATGTGAAAACATCAATACAATATCAGTCAGTTCTGACATCTTCGGTGTCTTATGTCTCAATATTGGGGAAGGAAGAATTGGGAAAAATGGGGGGTGAGGGGTAAAAATGGAGGTAGTGGAGGTCAGGTTCTGTCTTTTATACAGTAGATGCCTGATATACAATTCATATGATACCGTTTCAAATTTTAAAATGGTATCTAGTAGAGTAAGACACAGTAACCATAATTTAGAAAATTAAGAAAGTCAAAAATTAAATAATCAAAGATCATCATTTATGAATCAAAACGATTTAAACAATGATCAGGATGGTGATTTCTTAAGCTGCTCTCCGGGTCACAGGGTTCATAACAGATACAATTTGAATTACATTATCACTATTGTAAATTACCTCTATTAAGTCACATATCATTAAGACGATACCTGTATATGCCATATGTTTTGACTTAGACCCAAAATATTATTCTTGCTGGGTTCCTTTGCTCCCCATATACACATATGAGCCTCCCTTGCTCAGTTATTTAATTGGAGAGGAGAGTATGATGTAGACAGAGAGTGGAATTCTGAGACAATTTGCATTTGGTCTTTAGTTTGCATTTTTTTGTGTTTTTTTAATTATTTCATTTTTTGTTCAGTAGCTCTTTTGAGCTGCATTCTGGTTGCTAGGGGCCAGTTTACCCAAGCAACATGGCAGTAGTTTGAACGAGAGGCTGAAATATGAATAGGAGAAGTCCAACATAGAAAGATAAGTAATGAAAAGTAACAATAACACTGTAATCTCACAAACCAATTATTTTTGGCTGCTGGAGTCAGTAACCCCCTGACTCAAAGGTGAACCATCTCTTTAATATGTACGTAATGCTAATCAGGCTCTATGAACTAATACAGGGCTGTCCAACTGGAGGACTAGCTGGATGCATTATTACAGCCCCCAGGGCTTCATAGAGTTCTTTGGATAAGAACATAGTTTTAATGTATTGTACCAGTTAATTTTAAGAGAAGATCAGGGAAGGCACTGGGCTCCAGCATTATAGAGGCCCCTTGATATTTAACTGTTTGATGACCTTCATATACACAGCAGGGATATCCAACCTAGAGCCTTCCCGGAAAATCCAGACGGCGTATTATCCAAATCTGCTGAGAAATGAAACACACCCCACTGTTTGCTTTAGAATGCAGTGCTCCCTCCCCACAGCGTCGGACTACGGGGGCCCAGGATCCACCGGGCCTGTAGCCTCAGGGGGCCCCCACACCTTCCCCAGGCCCAACTAGCCACAAAGTCTACAATGCTGCCATAGTCATAGCAATTTATGATGAAAGTTAAGCTGGCCATAGACGCAAAGATCCGATCGTATGAATCGTGGATTCGTACGATTTTCGGACCATGTGTGGAGAGTCCCGACATTTTTCGTCTGTCGGAGATCGGTCGTTTAGTCGATCGGACAGGTTAGAAAATTTCTGTCGCCTGCCGATAATATCTCTGCGTGTATTGCCGATCGTACGATTTTCAGAGGGAGACTGTCACTAGTGTTGTCAGACATAAGTATCGTACGATTGCTGTCAGGTGCAGAACATTGGGTGATCTGTTCTTATTTGATCAGAATGGTAAAGACTTTGATCTGAATGGTTAGTGGAGGGTCGGGAGATGGGAAAGTCCGATCGTACGTTGATTCGTACGATCGGATCTTTGCGTCTATGGCCAGCTTTAGTTTTCATTGTTTTGCTATGCTAATTCTTATATGCGAATTAGGCTTTAGACAGGGGAGCTTGTGCCATGAGGCAAGTTGAGAAACTAATCTCAGGCAGCAGCTCCCAATTTACAAGAGGTGAAAAAAAGCAATTGTGCTCTTTGCACTAGCGATTCCCCCCCCCCCCCGTAATCGCTCCTGCGCAAAAAAAGGCAATTGCTGGGGAGCAAAGAGGGTTTTTCGTTGGCATCACCGGATGGCTAAAGGCATAGAATCACCCCTGGATTCAGATTTGGCTCATGGATTTGGTATTTGGATAAATTCTGGATTACTCTACAAGTGTAGTCTTGGCTGGAGAAGTGCTGGCTTGTGAAAGACACAAACACACGCTGCTTGTTTTGCAATTATGTTTACAAATAACTTTAAAACCAATTGAAAGTTACTTCTAAAGTAGTTTTTTTTTCCAGTTTGCACAATTTAGTTATTTTTTTCATTATATGGGTGTAGTTGCCCTTTGCATAAATGGCAAGTAAAATAGGACTGCAATCAGTAGAGCATGTTATATCTTCAGGAAATAGAAGCAAAAATATGGCCGGGTCCATGGCTATATCCAATCCTGATGCACTTCAGCTCCCCATTTGCCTCTCTCTGACAAACCTGAAGTGCAATAACTGCTGAGGTTAAATCAACTTCCCATACACCTCTTAATATTACATGTCAGTTACAAAGTCCCTAAGCGAATAGCCGGAGTAAAAAAAAAAGAATCAGGTTTTTATAACCTGGCATATCTGATTTATTACACATTATCATCACCAGGCATTACAGTGTAAAACAGTGTCAATGTATCAGGTTGTAACTGATTTTTACTGGCCATGAAAACACATCAGCAGTGATGTCACAGTGCCTGGTCATGTGACTGCCTCAGATAACAACAACACATTAAGACATTCAGCTATTACATTTATACTGAGCACTGAGGGAATGTGCCATATGCTATTACATTACATAACTAGAATCATTTTTATAGTACTTTAACATTTGTATTTCTGATTACATACTTTATATTAAAAAGATTTAGCTTTCGTCTTCCTAAGCAACCTGGGCACATCAGTGATGATGTCATAATGCCTTGTGCTTTTACTTTGCTTTGTGATGTCATAATGCCTTACGTTGTCATAATGCCTTGTGCGTTTACATTGCTCTGTGATGTCATAATGCCTTGCAACATCATAATGACTTGTGATGTTACTTGAGCCTGAGATAAACACCTGAACAACTCAAACACATATCATTTACTTAGAGACATTCGAACTACAAACATGAATTCAAGATTTCTACCAATTCTTTTATTGATCTTAAGTTTTAATTTAAATAATGGATTTCCTATCAAAATCAACAAAGGTAAAATATGATTTATTATGTTCTTATGCAATTTAAAGGGGCTAATTATTTTTAAGGTCTAAATAAATCGTACACTGGGAAAAGACCAGTTAGAATCTTTTTTTCTATTATAGTTCTATGAGAAGTCTGACTGCACGTTATTTAAACAGGACTTTCTAGCTGTTATTAGAACCTCAACAATTAAGGGGTGATTTAATTATTTTGATAAATAGGTCTCCCAGAGAACAGGGCTCAGCTGTTTGAGTGTTACTGTATTACTGTACATTGAAGTAAAATAGATCTTTTTCGCATGCAAAGATTTTCATACGAAAGTATATATCCAAACAGTCCTAACCTGTTTAAGGGTTGTTAACTATTTGTATATTATAGAATTTTTTTATTTACTGTATTATTGTATGTTGAAGTAAAATAGATTTTTTTCATAAGTAGCAAAATAAAATAAAAAAACTGTATATATCAAAAAAGTGCTGCACTGTTTAAGGGCTGTTAACTATTTGTATATTATAGAATTTTCTGGGGGGCAGTCACCTACTTCATAGTAAATGTTCCCTATATTGTGATAAAAGGAACACACACATGATTTAAGCACTTTCCACAAAGTCTTGCATACAAAGTATGTGTACTAATATAACTTTTTAATGTTTTACAGTAATTCCAACAAGACAGCCTACAGTAAAATATGGTGAGTGTGAAACGTCTTTTTATTGAGTTTATTCATAATGAACCAGGAGTTGGTAGAAGTGGTGGTTTTGCCACCAAACAAATATTTTTATCAAGTTAAGACTTAAAGGCATAGTTTACCTTTAAGTTAACTCTTAGTATGTTATAGAAAAGCTAATTCTAAGCAACATTTCATTTGGCCTTCATTTTTGCTTTTCTATAGTTTTTGAATTATTTGTTGCCTTCTCTTTCAAATGGGGGTCACCGACCCCATGTAAAAAGAAATGCTCTGTAAAGCAACACATATGTTATTGCTACTTTTTATCCCTCAACTTTCTATTCAGGCCTCTCCTATTAATCCAAATCAAATAGGGATGCACCGAATCCAGGATTCGGTTCGGGATTAGGCCAGGATTCGGCCTTTTTCAGCAGGATTCAAAATCGGCCGAATCCTTCTGCCTGGCCGAACCAAATCCGAATCCTAATTTGCATATGTAAATTAGGATTCGGGTAGGGAAATCACGTGAATTTTCGTCACAAAAGTGTTCTGCCGAAACTTTCACCAAGGATTCGGGGATTCGGCCGAATCCCAAATAGTGGATTGGCGCATCCCTAAAATCAATGCATTGTTGCTAGGGTAATTTGGACCCTAGCAACCACATTACTGAAATTACATACTGAAATTAACATTACCCAGAAGTAAATATCCCCATACAACATTTAAATTGTGCACATACAAGAATTAATTTGTGAATCACTTTTAACAATGTCTTGTGAGCAAAATTTGTGAATTAATACATTATATTAATATATTATGCTTTTATTTTTTACAGATGTTAGAACAACGACATTAGACCCCGGTCTTCGTGAGTATAAAGCTTATTTTTATTTTTAATAAACCAGGATTTGCTAGTACAGGTATGGGACCTGTTATCCAGAATGCTCAGGACCTGGGGTTTTCCAGATAGTGGATCTTTCTGTAATTTGGATCTTCATACCTTAAGTCTACTAGAAAATCATGTAAACATTAAATAAATCCAATAGGCTGGTTTTCTTTTCAATAATGATTAATTATATCTTAGTTGGGATCAACTACAAGGTACTGTTTTATTATTACAGAGAAGAAGGAAATCATTTTTAAAAATTTGGATAAATTTATTATAATGGAGTCTATGGGAGACGAGCTTTCCGTAATTGGGAACTTTCTGGATAATGGGTTGCCGGATAAGGGATCCCATACCTGTAAGGGGGAGTTTTTCAGAGATCTAATATTTTTGTCAAGTTAAGCCCTTAATGGTTTTATAGGTAGAAATAGATACCTCAATTTCAGTTAAACTAAATTACCATTTTCAAACATGAATCAGGCGGCACTCAATAGAATATTACCATTACCAAAAATAACAAAAGATGGACTACCCCTTTTTAAGACATGTATTATTTGGTGTAGTTGTCCAGCAAGTAAAGACAGCTTTTTTCTTTTGTGGTAGTTGCCTTCTGCTCATAAAAGTTGTAGTAAGAGACAACTCCTATATAATACTAAAATGAGCACACATTAATGAATTTATTCACTTTTAATAAAGTTTTGGGTCTCTGTACAGATGAATAAATTCCATATTGGCCAATGTGCCTTAACGTGTCTACTAATGTGCTTGTGTGAAGCCATCTGTGAACTAATATAGCATTTTTATTTTGTTTTTATAGAGATTTTGCAGCTTCTGAAACCAACCGTGCCTGTTGAAAATGGTGAGTATGAAAGTGTGAGAGTTGCTCAGAGATTAAATATTTTTGTAAAATTAAGACCTTAATGGTTTAAATAATATTGTTTTACTTTTTGTCTCATACAGATGTAATGGCAACTCCAAACCCCAACACAATAGCTGCCTTTTGGTTTGAAAGTAAGTGTCATATTTTATTCCAATATTTTAAAAAAATGATTCAAAATAATATTTGTGGTACTAAAAATTTGTTTTTCTTCCCCTTTGTACAGTTCTGAGCGACAAAGCAAAATTTAAAGCATTTGTTGGTGTGTCAGTTTTGGTCTTTGCTCTTGTGCTATGGGCAAGCACATTCATATGCTACGATCTATGGTAAGTACCAATATAAATAACGTACTTGATATTGGGTTGATAGTCATTTCTTGCTTATTTTTCCTTTAATCGACACATAAACTTTACTAGTAAAATGGGTAAATCCAAAATCCTATTTGTGATCAGTTTACAGACAATACATTAGTTTGTGCGTTTTTTAGAAACATTTTCGGTTAACTAACAGACACTACTCAGAGACTGAGATTAAGAGAATCAGCCTCTCAATGTATTTGTCACTTGGGAATGACTTTAAATTGTATTGGGTTAATGCCAAGAAAACACCTTGATCATTTTTATGGCATTTGCAGATTCTGAAACGCTAAACAAAAACGTATTAATTCTATTTCTTACAATTCATAGGGACAAGAAGAAAGATGAATGGAGCAAAACAGGTAATAAAACAATTTTGTGTTTGTAGGTAAATATACGTTCTGAGTCAGTGTCGGACTGGCCCACAGGGATACCAGGAAAACTCCCGGTGGGCCCAGGGGTCAGTGGGCCAATTTCATGGTCATTCCATATTTCTTTATGAGAACAAAGAGGCTAAATAGATGGAAGAATAGAGTATAGTATGTAGAGAAAAGAGACTAGGAGAATAAAGAGGTTGAGTGAGGAGAGGAGGTATAGTAGTTTGGAAAGTGGGCCCTCAGCCTTAGGTTTTCTGGTGGGCCCCTGGCATCCCAGTCCAACACTGTTCTGAGTTGTAGGAGTGACCATATTCACACTATGGCCAATTTATTGTAACTGTGTATCCTAAAGCATGTGCCTGGCCCACCAAGCCACTGGAAAAATCCCGGTGGGCCCTGTCCTTATAGGGCCCTTAACTGCAAGCTAGCCGCCCCCAGCCATCACTGCTTCTCATTTTGCTGCTATGTGTTCCACTGTGGAATGCATGGCCATCATTAATTTTTTAAAAGCAGAGTAAGTAGAAGAGGGAGTAGGAGCAGTTTTGGATGGGGTGGAGATTCAAATTGTGATAGGCCTCAGGAGTGCCTGATAGGCCCCAGGAAACCCAGTTCTACTCTGTCTGGGGTTGCAATACTGCTATATTTTAACAGGACAATTCAATAGGCTTCTCTGTAGCTCACCCTTGGATTATATATTGTTTATCCCACGGGGTATACTGTGCCGATATCCCAAAATAGATAATCAAAGAAGGTTATAGATGCAGGATGAATCCAGGCAGACATTTAAAGCTGCAAAATTCCTTTAATAAGGAAGTGTATGTTTTAGGCGAAGCATGTTGTGGGATACACTTCCTTAATAAAGGAAATTTGCAGCTTTAAACGTCTGTCTGGATTCATCCTGCATCTACAACCTTCTTTGATTACATTTCAACAGGGCACCATTACATAGGAGTATAAATGTACTGTATTTGGACAAGTATTTGTAGGAGTGGGGATAGGTAGCAATAGGAACAATTGCAGAACATGTTAGAATTATAGAACTGTAGAATATTCTATGGAAACATTTATTGAACTCACTCAAATTGTATGTTTCAGAGGAAGAAAGAAAAAAAATAAAAGTAGTAGACGTAGAAGATGACTGCCCTGAAGATGACGATTTCACTTTCACTAACTGCTTACTCAAAATACCAATGTGCATATTTGGGATTATCTACTATTTGTTTGGAAAAGTATTTGTGTGGATCTTTACAAAGTGTGTCGTATTATGCATCACGTACTGGTACAGGCGCTCTAAGGCAAAGAAAGCTATAGAGATGACGAAAGAAGAGATAAAAACAGACATCAAAGAAACGTCTATTACAATAGAACAACCAGAAGACGCAAAGAATACAGTGGATGAACCTAAAAAGCCAAAGAAATATAAACCATTTATCAACTGTAACAAAGAAGTAACAACTGTATAATAAAACAGCTATTAAACAGAAAATAAAAGAGAAAACGAGCACTAGAATCAGAAAAAAAACAAGAAAGAAGAAGATCCAAAAATACAATGGAAGAGAAAAATAAATTACAAAAGTAATAAGGGAGAAGGGTTTATTGTAACCTGTGATCGTCCACCTCCACCTTAGCTCAGAATCTGCAACATGCAAAATACATGCTTTTTGCTTTTTTTTACTTTGCTTCTGTAATTTTTATGTATTTGATAAATATATTATATTTTTATAATAAAAATTATATTAAAAAACTTAAATCCATTGTCATTTATGAGAGATTTAAATGATCCCTTCTAAAATGAGTGGGATCTGTTATATCAATTGTTGAAGGAAAGAAAATTTAAATATCATCTATAGATACCAATAAGTCTGACACCCAGAAGCCAAATCATTTAAAAAAAATAAATGTAAGCATAACAATATGTATTTACCAAGGCTGTGTTACATACCTCCCAACTGTCCCTTTTTCAGAGGGACAGTCCCTCTTTTGACAGCTCAACCCGCAGTCCCTCATTTGTACTGGAAAGTCCCTCTTTTCTCAGCACTGAACAGCCAGAAAAAGAAACAAAGTTTCTCACTTAATTGGCTTTTAGCAGAGAGCCCAGAACAGCTAACAGGTGCAAATAAGATACTTTGTAACAATTTTGAGACACAAAAACACAGTTTAGATAAGGAGAAATATTTTCAAACTTTCATAACCTGCCAATTTTTTTTAAAAATACATGGTAATTAGGGGGTGTGGCCACAGAAAGGGGTGTGGTCAAAAAAATTGCTGGGCTACGTGTGGAAAAAAAATTTTTGTCCCTCTTTTTACTTCCAAAATGTTGGGAGGTATGGTGTTAATGTTGCATAAATAGGTAATAAATGCCAGTTGAGCTGCATGCAAAATCAGAGTAACTGTAAAAATATAAACCTGTGATGAGACATATCAAAAAGGACAACAGTTTCAACTGTCTCATTATTTATTATACAGGTTATGGGGAAAATAAAGATTATGGAATGAATATAATCACTATGTACAGCTCTATAGTAAAATATCACACTAGATATATTCTTAGAAGATAAAGGGCACAGAAATATGATTTATGTAGTTACTCAGAAAATGTAAGTCTATAAGGGCAATCAGATCATCCAGTAAGAGTATAGTACTACAATCCTGTAATTCCCTGACTTAGTCCCATTAGCAGTATAAGTATATATGTAACACTTCTTATTTACACAGCGCTGTATTCTGCATATAATAGCAAATACATTACGTTATATTTCTACAATCCATCTTGAAAGGGGCAATTCAGTGCCCCTTGTTACCTGAGGCGGACTTTAAAATGCTGCATCCCCGGGGAAAATGTGCTCTCTCTTCTTGAAGAGCATAAATTCTGAAAAATAATCTAAATTTTGATTCTTACAGTTACCAAGCAAGTTCTTTCAAAATGGCGAATACAGATATGGGACCTGTTCAGCTAAATTCTAAAATTCTGGCTTTTGCTAAAAGTGTAGTCTTGGCTGGAGAAGCTCTGACTTTTGTTACACTTTCTGCCAGCTGTGCAGAAAGAGACACTTTCTTGTACTCTGGTTGCTGGGCAAAAGCCCATGTATCTACTTTTGCTTATTTGCATAATGTATACAGTGTATGATTAGCCCACGCCAGGAAGTAGTGGTTGGTAATGGGAGCCTGGAGCTTAGGCCCCAGTAAAGAGAAGGCTTGATGAAGTCTGGGATACAGGGACCCCGTGAATGAGGTAAAGTCAGGACAGGGTAGCTCTCTGTAACAGCACTTTCTACGAAAGTAAGGCAGATAGAGCTAGTTTAGCAAGAGCAGCCTGGCTCTAACTAGGAGGGATAGCAAGGGGTAGCTCTCCCCTTAGGCAACACTGGTCTGTAGTGTAGGGATCACAGCCTGATAGGGATTTCGGTTTAGTGAGTTCCGGATCCCATGTGAGGGGATCACGGTACACAGATCCTGTCACCTGACATGTATGTGATAAACCTCAGTGGATTGTGAGAATCCAAACCCTGATTTGCGCTTTAATTGAAAAAAGCCTGTTGCTATTTGTTTTGTTTAAGAACCTTCTGGCGTCCAATTCTTTTGTTTAGTGAGGTGTAGTTGCACAACAATATTCATTAACCCTTTCAAGTAGCAACAAAGGCCCATCCTATGGAGAGAGGGTCAAATGTAACAGGTGCTCTGCCTGTTTCCTAGCCAGACAAGGTCTAGCCTAGCCTAGATAGGGTTACACATTCTAGGGACTTCAATAAGCATGACATTATAATGTGCTTCAGCAAAACTATGACAGGACTAGCCATATGCAATCAGGGCCGGGCCAAGGTATTTTGGCACCCTAGGCAAGGACTTCAATCAGTGCCCCCACCCGGTCCTACATTACCATTTCCCACCTTACCATTCATATTGCACCCTGTACCTGTGCCAGTAGCCATTATGATGCCCCATGTAGCTGTGCCAGCACCTATCATATTGCCCCATATGTACCTGTGCCAACGGCAGTCAATCTTTCAGATTGCTCCCAAATTCCCAATCTGTTGCTGTGCCAGCATAAAACAAAACATCCATCATAGTGTTACCCCCAGTCTGTAATTATGTCAGCGGCAGCAAAAATAATCCATCATATTGCCCCTAATTTGTACCTGTGCCAGCAATAGCCAGAAAATCCACAATATTGCCCACAAATATGTACTTGTGCCAGCAGGAGCCAAAACTCCATCATATTGCCCACAAATCCATCATATTGCCCACAAATGTGTACCTGTGCCAGCAGCTGCCAAGAGGTTGGTGGGGAGTGCCAGCAATACAAATCACAGACAAGAGGGGGTTGGAATAGGCGGTTTAAAACATTAAAAAACTATTAAAGGCCAAGCAAACCAGGGTTAAAAGAAAAGAAAACAAGAGCCCCTTAAAAGTGCGCCCCCCATCATGATTGTGCCCTAGGCGGGCGCCTACTCTGCCTACAACTAGTTCCGGCCCTGTATGCAATTCTGATGCACTTCAGCGCCCCATTTGTCTCTATCTGACAAACCTGAAGTACAATAACTGCTGAGGATAAATCAACTTCCCATAGACCTCTTAATATTACATGTCTGAAATAAGTGGCAGTTACAAGGTCTCTAAGCGAATAACCCGAGTAAAAAAATCTAAGGGCTGATTTTTATAAACAAGCATATCTCATTTATTACATAAAGGGGCATATTTATCATCCTTTAAAGGAGTTGTTCACTTTTTTTGTTAACTTTGAGGCAGATTCTGAAACAATTTGCAACTAGGGTTGCCACCTTTTATGGATACAAATACCGGCCTTCCTATATATTTATCTATTTTCCCTATTAATAACACTGGGATCAACCATAACTTTACCGGCCAGGCCGGTAAAATACCGGCCAGGTGGCAACCCTATTTGCAACTGGTTTTCATTTTTTTTTTATTTTTGAGTTATTTAGCTTTTTATTTAGCAGCTCTCCAGTTTGTTATTTCAGCCATCTGGTTGCTATGGTCCAAATGAACCTAACAACTATGCACTGAATTGAATAAGGGACTGGTATATGAAATGGAGAGGCCCTCAATAGAAAGATGAGTAATAAAAAGTAATAATAACAATAAATATGAAGCCTTACAGAGCATTTATTGTTTGTATGGGGTGAGTGACTCCATGAAAGCTGGAAATGGAGGGCGATTAATTCAAAAACTATAGACAGGGGCATAACTACATAGGAACTGACCCTACGGCTGCAGGGGGCCCAGGAGGTATAGAGGGCCTAATTAATATGATATTACCACATATATTGGTACAAAAGGACAACCTCTGCATATGCTGGGGCACTAAATCTAATTTGTTGTGGGGCCCAGTAACAACTAGTTATGCCACTGAAAAAGCAAAAATGATGAACAAATGAAGAGCTGCTTAGTATTGGCCATTCTATAACATTCTAAGGTTAACTTAAAGGTGAACCAACCCTGAAAAATGGCAACCAAATACACCAAACATCACCAGCCATTGCAGCAGAAATCAGTGTATTATACAGTTGTTTTTTGATTTTCTGAAATGGAGAAAACACATCAGCAGTAATGTCACAAAGCCCTGTCATGTGACTGCCAAAGATAACCATACAATACATTTACATGTCTGAAATAAGTGTCAAATACAAAGTCCCTAAGCAAATAGTCTGAGCAGAAAAAGAATCTGGTTTTTATAACCTGGTTTTATAACCTGGCACATCACCAGGCATTGCTGTGTAAAACCGTGTCAATGTATCAGGTTGTAAACTGATTTTTACTGGCCATGAAAACACATCAGCAGTGATGTCACAGTGCCTGGTCATGTGACTGCCTCAGATAACAACAATACAAATACATTCAGCTACTATACTGAGCACTAAGAGAACATAACATAATAAGTTACCGAGGAGTTTCATGACCATATAAAAACACGAGGCCGAAGGCCGAGTGTTTTTATACAGGTCATGGAACTCCGAGGTAACTTCTAATATCCTCATATTTTACAACTGGGGGTACTTTATTTATTATAATACACAAATTTCAATGAGTCATGTGACAGAAATGACATCAGAACTCACCGTTTATAACTGATGACATCAGAACTCACCGTTTATAAGGATATAATTTACAGGATATTCATGGCTTTTGTGTATTATATGGTATTACATTACATAACTAGAATCATTATTCAAGTACTATAATATTTATATTTCTAATTGCATAATATATATATTATAAACGTTTAACTTGTTCCTTCATTAAAACCCTAGACACATCAGCAATGATGTCATAATGCCTTGTGCGTTTACATTGCCCGGTGATGTCATAATGCCTTATGACGTCATAATGCCTTGTGATGTTTACAGCCTGAGATAAACACCTGAACAACTCAAACACATCTCATTTACTTAGAGACATTCAAACTACAAACATGTATTCAAGATTTCTACAATATTTTTTATTGATCTTAAGTTTTAATCTAAATAATGGATTTCCTATCAAAATCAACAAAGGTAAAATATGATTTATTACGTTCTTATGCAATTTAAAGGGGCTAATTATTTTTAAGGTCTAGATAAATCAAACACTGGGAAAAGACCAGTTAGAAGGTGTTTATTTTATATATTATATAGACTGCACAACATTCACGTTATTTAAACAGGACTTTCTAGCTGAAAAGAAGGCATTTTTCTGTGGAAATTTACTTTACGAAATAATGTATTACTTAACTTATTGATCCTTTATTATTAGAACCTCAAGAATTAGGGGGTGATTCAATTATTTTGATAAATAGTTGGGTCTCCCAGAGAACATGACTCAGTTGTTTGAGTGTTACTGTAAAGTGATATTGAAGTAAAATAGATTTTTTTCCATAAGTAGCATTAAAATATTTTGGGTATATGTCCAAACAGTCCTAACCTGTTTAAGGGGTGTTAACTGTTTGTATATTATAGAATTTTTGGGGGGGGGGGCAGTCACCTACTTCGTAGTAAATGTTCCCTATATTGTGATAAAAGGATCACACACACATGATTTAAGCACTTTCCACAAAGTCTTGCATAAAAAGTATGTGTACTAATATAACTTTTTAATGTTTTACAGTAATTCCAACAAGACAGCCTACAGTAAAATATGGTGAGTGTGAAACGTCTTTTTATTGAGTTTATACATAATGAACCAGGAGTTGGTAGAAGTGGTGGTTTTGCCACCAAACAAATATTTAAACAAGTTAAGACTTAAAGGGATTGTTCACCTTTAAGTTAACTTGTAGTATGTTATAGAAAAGCTAATTCTAAGCAACATTTCATTTGGCCTTCATTTTTGCTTTTCTATAGTTTTTGAATTATTTGTTGCTTTTTCCAGCTTTCAAATGGGGGTCACCGACCCCATATAAAAATAAATGCTCTGTAAAGCAACACATATGTTATTGCTACTTTTTATCCCTCAACTTTCTATTCAGGCCTCTCCTATTAATAGCCAAATCAATGCATCATTGCTAGGGTAATTTGGACCCTAGCAACCACATTACTGAAATTACATACTGAAATTAAGATTATTCAGAAGTAAATGTCCCCATACAACATTTAAATTGTGCACATACAAGAATTCATTTGCGAATCACTTTTAACAATGTCTTGTGAGCAAAATTTGTGAATTAATACATTATATTAATATATTGTGCTTTTATTTTTTACAGATGTTAGAACAACGACATTAGACCCCGGTCTTCGTGAGTATAAAGCTTATTTTTATTTTTAATAAACCAGGATTTGCTAGTACAGGTATGGGACCTGTTATCCAGAATGCTCAGGACCTGGGGTTTTCCAGATAGTGGATCTTTCCGTAATTTGGATCTTCATACCTTAAGTCTACTAGAAAATCATGTAAACATTAAGGGGCACATTTACTTAGCTCGAGTGAAGGATTAGAAGGAAAAAAACTTTGAATTTCAAAGGTTTTTTTGGCTACTTCGACCATCGAATTGGCTACTTCGACCTTCGACTACGACTTCAACTTCGAATCGAACGATTCAAACTAGAAATCTTTCGACTATTCGACAATTCGATAGTCGAAGTACTGTCTCTTTAAAAAAACCTTCGACCACCTACTTCACCACCTAAAACCTACCGAACACCAATGTTAGCCTATGGGGAAGGTCCCCATAGGCTTTCTAAGTATTTTTTAGCGAAGGAAAATCATAGATCGATGAATTAAAATCCTTTAAATCTTTAGATCCAAAGGATTTAATCGTTCGATTGAACGATTTTTCCTACGATCGTTCGAACAAACAAATTGTGGTAAATCCTTCGACTTCGATATTCGAAGGATTTTACTTCGACGGTCGAATATCGAGGGCTAATTAACCCTCCATATTCGACCAATAGTAAATGTGCCCCTAGATAAACCCAATAGGCTGGTTTTGATTTCAATAATGATTAATTATGTCTTAGTTGGGATCAAGTACAAGGTACTGTTTTATTATTACAGAGAAGAAGGAAATCATTTTTAAAAATTTGGATAAATTTATTATAATGGAGTCTATGGGAGACGGGCTTTCCGTAATTGGGAACTTTTTGGATAATGGGTTGCCGAATAAGGGATCCCATACCTATAGTGGGGATTTTTTCAGAGATCTAATATTTTAGTCAAGTTAAGCCCTTAATGGTTTTATAGGTAGAAATAGATACCTCAATTTCAGTTCAACTAAATTACCATTTTCAAACACGAAACACTCTGGATAAAAATTATTTATGCTTGATGCATTTCGGGTGTAGCTCTCTTAGTCATGTTGGACAGCACTCAATAGAATATTACCATTAACAAAAATAGCAAAAGATGGACTACCCCTTTTTAAGACACGTATTATTTGGTGTAGTTGTCCAGCAAGTAAAGACAGCTTTTTTCTTTTGTGGTAGTTGCCTTCGGTTGAAAAAAGTTGTAGTAAGAGACGACTCCTATATAATACTAAAAGGAGCACACATGAATGAATTTATTCACTTTTAACAACCGTCTGTGAACTAATATAGCATTTTTATTTTGTTTTTATAGAGATTTTGCAGCTTCTGAAACCAACCGTGCCTGTTGAAAATGGTGAGTATGAAAGTGGGAGAGTTGCTCAGAGATTAAATATTTTTGTAAAATTAAGACCTTAATGGTTTAAATAATATTGTTTTTCTTTTTGTCTCATACAGATGTAATAGCAACTCCAAACCCCAACACAATAGCTGCCTTTTGGTTTGAAAGTAAGTGTCATATATTTTTCCAAGATTTAAAAAAAATGATTCAAAATAATATTTGTGGTACTAAAAATTTGTTTTTCTTCCCCTTTGTACAGTTCTGAGCGACAAAGCAAAATTTAAAGCATTTGTTGGTGTGTCAGTTTTGGTCTTTGCTCTTGTGCTATGGGCAAGCACATTCATATGCTACGATCTATGGTAAGTACCAATATAAATAACATACTTGATATTGGGTTGATAGTCATTTCTAGCTTATTTTTCCTTTGATCGACAGATAAACTTTACTAGTAAAATGGGTAAATCCAAAATCCTATTTGTGATCAATTTACAGACAATACATTAAAGTGTGTTTTTTAGAAACATTTTCGGTTAACTAACAGACACTACTCAGAGACTGAGATCAATGTATTTGTCACTTGGGAATGACTTTAAATTGTATTGGGTTATTGCCAAGAAAACCACCCTGATCATTTTATGGCACTTGCAGATTCTGAAACACTAAACAAAAACGTATTAATTGTATTTCTTACAATTCATAGGGACAAGAAGAAAGACGAATGGAGCAAAACAGGTAATAAAACAATTTTGTGTTTGTAGGTAAATATACATTCTGAGTTGTATGAGTGACCATATTCACACTATGGCCAATTCATTGTAACTTTGTTTCCTAAAGTCTGAGCTGGGTTGGACTGGCCCACCAAGCCACTGTAAAAATCCCGGTGGGGCCTGTCCTTATAAGGCCCTTAACTGCAAGCTAGCCGTCCCCAGCCATCACTGCTTCTCATTTTGCTGCTATGTGTTCCACTGTGGAATGCATGGCCATCATTATTTTTTTAAAAGCAGAAGCAGAGTAAGTAGTAGAAAGTCGTAAAAGCAGTTTTGGATGGGGTGGAGATGCAAATTGTGATAGGCTTTTGACTCGAGTGCCTGATAGGCCCCAGGAAACCCAGTTCTACTCTTTGTCTGGGGTTGCCATACTGCTATATTTTAACAGGACAATTCAATAGGCTTCTCTGTAGCTCACTCTTGGATTATATATTGTTTATCCCACAGGGTATACTGTGCCGATATCCCAAAATAGATAATCAAAGAAGGTTATAGATGCAGGATCAATACAGGCAGACATTTAAAGCTGCAAAATTCCTTTATTAAGGAAGTGTATGTTTTAGGCAAAGCATGTTGTGTGATACGCTTCCTTCATAAAGGAATTTTGCAGCTTTAAACGTCTGTCTGGATTCATCCTACATCTACAACCTTCTTTGATTACATTTTAACAGGACACCGTTACATAGGAGTATAAATGTACTGTATTTGGACAAGTATTTGTAGGAGTGGGGATAGGTAGCAATAGGAACAATTGCAGAACATGTTAGAATTATAGAAATGTAGAATATTCAATGGAAACATTTATTGAACTCACTCAAATTGTATGTTTCAGAGGAAGAAAGAAAAAAAATAAAAGTAGTAGACGTAGAAGATGACTGCCCTGAAGACGACGATTTCACTTTCACTAACTGCTTACTCAAAATACCAACGTGCATATTTGGGATTATCTACTTTTTGTTTGGAAAAGTATTTGTGTGGATCTTTACAAAGTGTGTCGTATTATGCATCACGTACTGGTACAGGCGCTCTAAGGCAAAGAAAGCTATAGAGATGACGAAAGAAGTGATAAAAACAGACATCAAAGAAACGTCTATTACAATAGAACAACCAGAAGACGCAAAGAATACAGTGGATGAACCTAAAAAGCCAAAGAAATATAAACCATTTATCAACTGTAACAAAGAAGTAACAACTGTATAATAAAACAGCTATTAAACAGAAAATAAAAGAGAAAATGAGCACTGGAATTGGAAAAAAATTAAGGACGAAGACGATCCAAAAATACAATGGAAGATAAAAATAAATTACAAAAATAATAAGGGAGAAGGGTTTATTGTGGCCCGTGATCGCAACCTCCGCCTTACCTCATACCCTACCCGCAACATGCAAAATACATGCTTTTTTGCATTTTATACTTAATAAATGTTATACTTAATTTGTTAAATTATATTTTTATAATAAAAATTATAAAAAAAAACTTAAATCCATTGTCATTTGTTATCCATTTACATAAACATGTGATTGCCCATATATCAAAAAGGACAACAGTTTCAACTATGCCTAATTATTTATTATACAGGTTATGGAAAAATAAAGATTATGGAATGAATACAATCACTATGTACAGCTCTATAGTAAAATATCATAATAGATATAATCTTCCCGTACCTGTATATCCATGCAGATGGTTGGGCAAACAGACTATGCTAATAGTGCATTGTTTAGAATTATGCCCAGCACCTTAAAACCTTAGTCCCACTAAAAATAAGTATGTATGTAGCACTGTACACAGTTCTGTATTCTGCATATAATACCAAATACATCATGTTACATATCTACAATCCTTCTTGATGGAGGCTGCCAGAAAAGGCAATGGCACTGTTCTAGAAGAGTCGAAATTCTGAAAAATTTTTTTGGTTCTTAAAGTTACCAGGAGGAGACATTTGTTGCCCCTGGTAACTCGCTGGCTGATAACTCCTCTTATGGCAGCAGTGCCCCTGCTTTTTCAGCATATCATATATGGCAGATATCACTTGTACTTGTGTGTTACTTAAATTCTATTCAATTCCAGTATTAATTAGGGATGCACCGAATCCACTTTTTTGGATTCGGCCGAACCCCCGAATCCTTCGTGAAAGATTCGGCCGAATACCGAACCGAATCCGAACCCTAATTTGCATATGCAAATTAGGGGTGGGAAGGGGAAAACATTTTTTACTTCCTTGTTTTCTGACAAAAAGTCATGCAATTTCCCTCCCGCCACTAATTTGCATATGCAAATTAGGATTCGGATTCGGTTCGGCTGGGCAGAAGGATTCGGCCGAATCCGAATCCTGCTGAAAAAGGCCGAATCCCGAACCGAATCCTGGATTCGGTGCATCCCTAGTATTAATATACTCAAACTATAAACAAATTGCACATAAACATATCTTTTTGTGGAACCACTGCATATTTACATATGCCATTGCTTAATATGATAATTTGCTTTATTGTAAAAAGCAGTTTCTTCCAGCATAGTGAATACAGGGACCTGTTATCCAGAATTGGATTTTCATACCGTAAGTCTGCTAAAAAAAATAGTAGTAGTAGTAGTAGGCACACGAGTGTCTCCTGGAATGACCCCTAGCTTGTGCATCATTCAGATAGGTGTTAAGTATAAGACTTCCCTGAACACTGAGCTTCTTAATCCTGTTCAAGTTGGGGAGTGTAGCCTGCACCAGACTATTGCTCCAAGAGAAACTGGTAAATGCTTGTGCCCTCCATAGTTACACAGTTAAGTTGGATTGACAAAAAAAGACCAAAGACCTTCAAGTTCACATATAAAAGATTTTGAAGATAAAAGATTTCAAGAAACCACCCAAGCCACTGTTTAAAGAATCAGCCATCACAACATCACCTAGAAGGACATTCTGCATCCTCATTGCCCCCATCATGAATAACCCCTACGCTGCCTCAAAAGAAAGTTCTGCTACTCAGGGCCAGGCCAAGGTATTTTGGCACCCTAGGCAAGGGCTTCAATCAATGCCCCCCAACCCTCCCACCCGGTCCTACATTACCATTTCCCACCTTATCATTCATAATGCCCCCTGTACCTATGCCAGCAGCCATTATGTTGCCCCATGTACCTGTGCCAGCACCTATCATATTGCCCCCATTTGTACCTCTGCCAACGGCAGTCAATCCCTCAGATTGCCCCCAACCCTCAATCTGTACCTGTGCCAGCATACGACAAAACATCTATCATAGTGTTACACCCAGTAAGTAATAACGCCAGCGGCAGCCAAAAAAATCCATCATATTGCCCCTAATTTGTACCTGTGGCAGAAGAAGTCAAAAAATCATTGGAACTTCTCCCATTGACTTATATGCAACCTCGACAGGTCTGAGATGCCGGATTTTCAGATTTGGACTTTTCATCCTCAGGGTTTAAAAAATTCCTATAAATTCGTGATTTTGTATAAAAAAAAAATCCGGATTTTTTGGGGATTTTTGCATTCAGAGTTTATTATATAACCCCCTTATGTTACAGTGTACAGTTCAATGTTTTTGCCCCTTAATTGTTTTGCAGCTGGATCAGGAACATTGTCAAATAAGCCCTTTTTTAAATATAAAATATAATGACAGGATAAATGCTATTGTTAAACTGGGTGTTATTCACTAACTTTTTGATGCCATCCCGTCAGGTACTGGCTTGCATTAGTCTAATGTTGCCTGATCAATCACAGCTCATTGGTAGCTGATTGTTATAAGTCATGACACTGTACACTGTTATATTCCGTAATAAGACTTGCAGGGAAATGTAATAAAAGTCGTAAACGGTGAAATATGCATAAATAGCATTTCCCATTGTTAGTTCATTAAAACGTCATTCACTATTACAATGCAAACTTGAATTTCTGTAAAACAACTTTAGATGAATCTGCAAAGATGCTCATCTTTGCACAACCTTCTGTTTAGTATTGTTATGATATAACTATAATAGTGGTATTGTGCTCTAATGAGTCATACCCTTTATGATTAACAGAAGCATGTAAAACTTTTTTAACACTCAACTGACTCTTTGCCATTCCTAAAATAATGGAGACATGTTCAATACGATTCATGGCCACACACATTTGGCAATTATTGTGGATGTGATGGAGCCTAACCTTACCAGCAACAAGGTGGGGTGTCAATGGGTCTGTGCTATTTTGTCCATTTAATAGTATTGTCTACATGCTTAGGGGTCAATGAAATTATGTTTTTTGCAGATTAATGTTTCTTTCTGCCCACCCGACTGTGGTTATTTAAGAAGTCATTTAGCAGCAAGAATAGTCATGATTGACTAAATATATGCACATAGTAAAAAAAAACCTGTGCTGCCAGTTGTGTTTCATTGCCCAAGCAAGCTCTGATTCCTCAGACCGTACATAAGCCTTCTGTGAAGTATTTTGTGCCTGTTCCTGACCTTGATACTCCTCCAGCCCTGATATTTTGTCTGTATTAGATTTGGTTCTCTCTCTCCAGGCTCCTTGTAATCTCTAGCAGGAAGATGGGAAGGTCATTTTAGCAGTTCCAGGGCTCCTGCTTGACAGACTGTAACAAAACAATAGATTTTTTTGTGATTAAGAAAATAGGCAGAAAGTATGTTCAGCACAAGCCCTATTCATTTAACTCCTATTGAAAAGGGGGTGTACTATCCCATTAAAACCACCCCAAGAATACCACAAATGGAAGCAGGTGGCTTTGAGGGATTTAACAACAACTTATTTATTTGTAGTGCATGAATTAGTGGTAGTGCTGGAACTAGGGGTAGGCAGCAGTGGAGTTATTAGATGTTACTGGGCCCCACAGCAAATTAATTATAGGGCCCCCAACATTTCCAGCTGTCCTGTATTACCAATATATGTTGAAATTACTCAATGAGGATCTCATGGGACCCCCTATACCTCCTGGGCCCCCCAGCAACCGCAAGGTTTACTTTCTTTGTAGTTACGACTCTGGTAGGCAGCAATGCCACCTGCCTTGGGTGCCACTATTTTTGAAAATGGTGGGCCAGGTCTAGAAAATATGTTTATTGCAGTATGTGCAACAAAACACTATTTGAGTGTCTCATCTTTATAGTAGCTCTAGTGTCCCTTTGCTGTTCCTATATTAGGTGGTCTGTATCTACCGCAAACTCTTCCAGACAGAGGTAATGCTGTGAGCGACTGTAGGTGGGGGTGTACAGATTGGCATACATGCTCTGGGTGTCAAAGCTCTTTGGCCCAGTTCGGATGAAAAGTAATCACGCTCCCATCTATAAATTCTAAGAATTGTTCAGGATGTTTTTTGGAGAAAGTGTTGTGTGATGTAAATTTCACGAGGAAGTGTTAAAAAACAGAACCTGTAACCCAGGGTCTATATCTGGTTCTAATGAATGAGGATATGGTTTTCATTCGGTTTTAACCCTGCACACTTATTAACAATTGTTTTGATTACATTTTGGTTTTGCAATTTTTCATCAGCCAATTAGAATGTATGTATGTCTTTATTTGTAAAGTGCCGTACAATGCATAAACGTACAATATAAATAAAAGTACAATATATAAAAGTACACACAGAGAGGACAAGTCAGACGATAAATACAATAAATAAACACAGTGCACAAGGCTTATATAAGGACGCAGAGCTTAAGGGCTATGTGGTAAAAGACGCAATAGGAAGGAGGTCCCTGCCCCGTAGAGCTTACAGTCTAGGATGTTCTCAGTAAAAGGCCATCAGGGGATGGTTGGTATCACAAGAGATACAACCTAGCTGTTATAATGGCTCCCACATCTGTAAAGCTGGCCCTGATTATTGTACCATGGTAACTGACCCCTGCACAACAAATCAATGTCACCAAAAGTACTTCTGCGACTGCTAGCCAATGCATATTGATAATTATGAGCAGATGTGTAAGTACTGATTGCAGAACCAGACCAAAGAACTTGATATTATTATTAGAATCTTGGAAAGTGGCTGAAAGATAAATAAAGACAAAATCATTGTTATTTGCTCAAACCACAAATTCTACTTCCCCTTTTATGGTTGCACTCTCCTCAGAACTGAAACTTTTTCCTACATGGTTTCGATTTCTTGGACATTTGAGAGTAGCAACAATAATGTCTTCCTCTATACAAGCTTGTGAAATCTATTAACATGTGATTTTTTTTGCTTGGTATATACAAGATTCACTGAAGAAAAAAAAAAAAGAGAGGAACCATGAGAAAACACCTTTTCCCTGTGGTTCATATTCTGTAGGGCTGTACCCCAAAGGGACCCAGAATACTGGCTGGGAGTAGGGTTGCCACCTGGCCAGTATTTTACAGGCCTGGCCGGTAAAAATGATGGCTGAGCCCAATGTAATTAATAGGGAAAAAAGATAAATATATAGGAAGGCCGGTATTTTTTTCCAGAAAAGGTGGCAACCCTAGCTGGGAGGTCAGACTAAAAGCATGAAATTTGGGGTGGCTGTGCTTACTGGCTGCCCTGGGTGACTAACACTGCAATGTTTTTTATGTATTGAACAAACGAGGTACTGGCACACAGTAGCACTTGCAACAAGGGGGTTAAACCCTACATGTTTATTGTGTCAAGCAAAGGGTCACAACGTTTTGGGGGCTGGCCCCTTCGTCAGGTGTTGGGGAACAATCTGAAAACAACTGAAAAAAGTGTTTGGCATGTAAACAACCCCTTTAAGGTGTGAAGATCCAAATTACGGAAAGATCCGTTATCCGTAATAGTGATATCAAATGGTGAACTAAGTACGCCTTTAAAAATCCTATAGAAATAAATGGAGAGAGGCAGTATTTCACTCTGTGAACTGTGGAGATCTCTAATTTCACTCTTAAATAAATTTACCCCTTGGTGGTCACATAATAAATTTTGGGGCAAATTCCCTAACACTTTTCGAGACGTAAATTCGCTAGGACAACACCAATTCCCTAAAGTGCGAAGTTGCGTCCAGGGCGCACTAGCCAATCAAAAGCAAAGTTGCGCTAGCGTTGCCTAATTTGCATATTGCGAGAAATGATAAACACGCACGTATATGTTGCAGCAAATACATTACATTACACAAGTCCAGGGAACCTTAATAAATAAAATAGAGTTGTTATAATGCCCTATACATGAGCCCAGTGTATAGTTTATGTTCCATATGTTAGAAAATAGAGGGGGAACCCGGTTACCCAAAAAAACGGACCTTTGCAGGCTATCACTCACAAAAAAGAAAAAAAATGCCAGCGTTTTTTGGGACTTAGAATTTTGCACTTAAAATTGAGGAAGCCCTATTCACTCCATTGCATTTGCCTAGTCTGAGCTGTCGAAGGCAAGTCTGGTGAATGAGGTAACCTTTAGTAAAATCCGCATCTTAGCGAATTTGCAGAGTTAAGTCCGCTCGACAGAGCAAAAATTCTCCTGGCGTTAGAGTGCGAAGCAGAACTAGCGTCTATCTCCTTCGATAGTGAAGTGACGCCTGCTCCCGCTAGGGAATAGGCGAAGTTCTGAAATGACGTCACGCTTTGATTTTCGCTAGCGTTAGTCACTTCGCCCTTTATGGAATCTGCCCCTTTGTATTCATGGAATTGAATATTGTGCTCTGTAGCATACAACAACCCTGTGAGCTGAGAGTCATTGTTAAAACCTAGCCAAGGGCAAACCCTCACACCCTGCACAATGAATTAACATTGATGGTCTTTTAATGTAACCAGCTCCGTAAGTCTGTGAAGCAAAGCTGGCAGCAGAAGTCTGAGTACAATAAGTCTAGTACACTAGGAGTGACCAACCATTCAGGCCACCTCATGACCACCATCACCATTCTAAAACCATTGTAACATAGTTAAATTGAGTTGAAAAATTATCTAACCATCAAGTTCAACCCCACATAATCCCCAGTGTACTGTATATACATACACACACTCATACCGACCTATCTATAGACTCACATAAACTATATCTACCAGCATCTATACTAATTGTAAATTTTAAAGGGGTTGTTCACCTTTAATATTACTTTTAGTATGATGTAGAGAATGATATTCTGAGACAATTTGCAAATCGGTTTCCATTTTTTTTTATTATTTGTGGTTTTTGAGTTATTGAGCTTTTTATTCAGCAGCCCTCCAGTTTGCAATTTCAGCAATCTGGTTGCTAGGGTAAAAATTCCCCTAGCAACTATGCATTGATTCGAGTAAGAGACTGGAATATGAATAGGAGAGGCTTGAATAGAAAGATGAGTGATAAAAAGCTGCAATAACAATAAATTCAGTCAGTGACCCCCATTTGAAAGCTGGAAAGAGTCAGAGGAAGAAGGCGAATAATTTATAAACTATATTTGCTTTAGTAGCCACTGAATGACACTGGAATGTGACAACTTATCTACAAAAATCCCCAGATCCTTCTCAATTAAAGGGGTGGTTCACCTTCAAACAACTAGTTGATTTCAGACAGATCACAGAAATAACTTTTTCCAATAACTTTTTATTTTCTATGTGTCCCTGTTTTTCTAATATTGAAGTGTAAAGTATCATTTTTCAACTTCTGAAGCAGCCATGGGAGGGGAGGTCGCCGACCCTGTAAACTGGTCCAAGTTGATAAATTTGTTATCTTTGTCCTTGTGAGCAAAATCTCTGGGTTTCATTACAGGCAGCTGTTAGAATTGATACAATAGTTGCTAATACTCCAGAGATGCTGCTGAGAAATGTATCAACTAAATTTTGCAAAATTATAACAGTAGAGAGTCTGTCCCTGAATTACTGAGCTGCCAGACTAAAACATCAGAGACAAAAACCTTCCACTTAGATTTTGGAAAAACAGTAAAAAATAAAAAAAGGATTGATAAAAGTCTTTATTTCTGGGGAACAATCTAAAAACAACTGAATTGAAAAAAGTGTTTGGAAGGTGAACAACCCCTTTAAGATAACCCCGGCATTCTGTCATGGGGAGGCACATTTATCAAAGGTCGAATTTCGAATTCAGTTGAGTTCTTTTAAAATCTTTTAAATTAGAATTTACTTGAAAATTTGACTGGGGGGTTATTTATAAAAAAAATTGAATATCTAAAACTCCGACTAATTTTACCGACTCAAAAACTTAAATCTAATTAGACTAAACTCGATTCGAGTTTTTTCTCTGAAAAAAACTTGAACGTCAGGAAGGCGACTCATATGTCCAAATTGATCCCTGGAACTCTCCCATTGACTTATACATGAACTCGGCAGGTTTTAGGTGGTCGAATTCGAGTTCTTAAAGGACCAGAGTATGATAAATCTCGAAATTCAAATTTGAATTAAAACTCGAATCAAGTTTGGATAATTCACAACTCTAATTTGAGAGTTTTGACCATAAATACAATTAAAAAATTCGAATTCGAATTTTCAATTCGACTCAACATTCAATCTGCCCCTTATAATGTGCATTTATATTGTTTCTGCCAAAGTACATAACTTTGCATTGCATTTATCAATACTGAAACTCATTTTCCAGTTTGCTGCCCAGTTTTCCAATTTAATCAAATTACTTTGCAAAGTGGGAACATCCTGCATTGAACTTATAGTTCTGCACAATTTAGTATCATCAGCAAAAATGGTAACAGTACTTTCATTTAGGGATGCACCGAATCCAGGATTCGGCCTTTTGTAGCAGGATTCGGATTCGGCCGAATCTTTCTGCCTGGCAGAACCGAATCCGAATCCTAATTTATATATGCAAATTAGGGGTGGAGAGGGAAATCTCGTGACTTTTTGTCACAAAACAAGGAAGTAAAAAATGTTTTTCCCTTCATTCCCCTAATTTGCATATGCAAATTCGGGGTGCATCCCTACTTTCATTAATAAACAAGTTAAAAAGCAAAGGACCAAGTCCATTCTACCTGCGGCTCTCTGTTCGTCAGGGCCGGATTTACATAGCGGGCGCCCTAGGCCTGCTGTCGTTCCTCACCCCGCCCCCTCCATTTTATTCGTGCAAATTTTCGAGAAATTAGAATTGGCGCAAGGGAAATTTAAAAAACTATAGTTTCTCCCCAGTGTTTCTGAAGCAATATGGATGTGGTTAGGCAGCATGCAGCCCCCTAAAATCCTGCCGTCCTAGGCCTGGGCCTTGGTGGCCTTTCCACAAATCCAGGCCTGTTGTTTGGTCATTGACAAAATTGTTTGATCACAATCACCAGGCCAAACCCCCATAGACAGAAATCTTGTACACATAACAGAACAACAATGGCTGGATGCTCTTAACTAATGATGCTGGCTAATACATAAAATGCTCTGAGCCCTGGATTTTCACGTGATACTTACTTATGTCCTCTTCCTCATTTCTTCCGTCCTTTTTGTCATCCCTCTTCAGATCCATCACTTCATCTAATAAGATCAGAGAAAATATTCTTATACTGTACTCCAAATTAACATGCACCTCTAGCTGGATAGGATACATAGGAATTTTACCTACAGTTACAGAATGTAAAGACCTGTTTCTCCATCTGTGGGTGGCTCAAACCTGCTCCTTTTTACTCCTGTCATTTTAGCTCATTAGTGTCAATCCTCACCCAATCCCACTGGTCCCATCCACAAAACTTACGCCCCTTTGTGCTTACCTGGCTCTACATGTGGTTCTCATCACCACTCTTATTTTGGCCTCACTTGTATCCTTACCCCCCCCCCCCCCCGATTTCACTAGGCACTCCTTAAAGGAGAACTAAACCCTAAAAATGAATAGGGCTAAAAATGTCATATTTTATTTTGTGAACTTTTTGCACCAGCCTAAAGTTTCAGCTTGTCAACAGCAGCAATGATCCAGGACTTAAAACTTGTTGCAGGGGGTCACCATCTTGGAAAGTGTCTGTGAAACTCACATGCTCAGTGGGCTCTGAGCAGCTGTCGAGAAGCTGTGCTTAGTGGTCATCACAAATTATCAAGTAGAAAATGAGGTTGGTAATATAAGCTGATGCTACAGGATGCCCAGCAGCCTAACAACAGAACAATGGGAAGGTAACCAGATAGCAGCTCCCTAACACAAGACAACAACTGTCTGGTAGATATTAGAACAGCACTCAATAGTAAAATCTCACTGCAACACATTCTGTTACATTGAGTAGGAAAAACAACAGCCTGCAAAAAAGCAGTACCATCCTAAAGTGCTTTCTGAAACTAAAACTTTCTGAAAGCACATGACCAGGCAAAATGACCTGAGATGGCTGCCTACACACCAATATTACAACTAAAAAAATACACATTTTATATTGTAGAGTGAATTATCTGCAGTGTAATTTAGGAATAAAGACTACATCATAAAAATCTTGATAGAATCCCTTTAAGACTCTCCGAAAACATCTTGATTCCCCTAGAAGACTCACTGGCTGTTCCAACACAGGACTGGTTTTTTGTTCTGTGGTCATTATGACCTCAGTCGTCCTCCTTGTCCTCCTCTTGTTGTCTGTATTAAATAGAACACCTTGAGGTAGATGAACTCCCGTGGCACTCTCAGCTGAGATCTTTTATTCTATAAGGGACAAGATGTGAAGAAGACATAAAAGTATGTAATGCGTGTGAATATTAAACTTTAATTTAAACTCCAAGGCCATCAGTAAAAGTTGATGCACATGTACACAGATGAGGTGGCCCATCAAGGAGCCCAAGAAATTATAGAATAATACTATTAGATGCAGAGGGGAGGGAATAGGAATTATTAGGAAATGATAAGAATAATAACAAACAACACTTAGAACCAGCCAGTAAACAGAACATTTAGAAACACTGATCCATCAACAGCACCAAAGGACTCTTTTGTTTTAGCTATTAATCAGAGGATTTTCATGGTTAAAGGAACAGTAATACCAAAAAATGAAAGTGTCCTAAAGTAATGGAAATATAATGTACTGTTGTGCTGCACTGGTAAAACCTGTGTGTTTGCTTCAGAACACAACTATAGTTTATATAAACAAGCTGCTGTGTAGCCACGGGGGCAGCCATTTAGAGCTGAAAAAGGAGAAAAGGCACAGGATATACAGCAAATAACAGATAAGCTCTATAGTATACAATGGAATTCTTCAGAACTTATGTGTTTTCTTCTGTGTATCCTGTGCTTGAGTTGGCTGCCCCCATGGCCACACAGCAGCTTGTTTATATAAACTATAATACTGTGCCTTTAAACTGAGTTAACATATTAAATATTAACTTTAAAGTGAATTACCCCTTTGGAAAAAAGTGTGGGTTGAAAGTGAGAGGGGGGTATCAGTTGAAATGGTCAATAGAAAACATCGGAGTATCATTAGACCAAAGTTATCAGACTCCTATAAAGCAATGTGCGTAAACAAAGTTATCAGGTACTCATTAAAGTACCGTATGTGCGTAATCTGTTGCTTAGCAATGTAAACGACCCAGTTTATGACCAGCTTACCCATGATAAACGTATTGTCAAATGCTGCTGATAGTTGTAGGACTTACTGACATGCCTGATGGGTGAAAACATAAATAGTTAGGGGCCATAAGATTAATTTTGCTTGGTATTGAAGAATGGCTACTATCACAAGTCTGGAAGAACTGGTAGCAATAAAGTAAGGTGCTATTAGTAGCAATAAAGTAAGGTGCTATTAGTAGCAATAAAGTAAGATGCTATTAGTAGCAATAAAGTAAGGTGCTATTAGTAGCAATAAAGTAAGGTACTACTAGTAGCATATAAGTGCATGCACAGTGAGCTGAGTTCTAAAGAAAAGGTGGTAAAAGAAATGGAGAGGGAGGATAGAGAAGATATTGGGGATGGAGTTTTTGATTATAGTCCTTGTCTGAGTAGAGAGAAGTATAGTTTAGTTTTTCAGTAAATGGTCAACTGAGATGACCATCAGGACCTGAAACCTTGTCCAAAAAGGGTTATACACTACTGGTGGCAAGTAACAGAGGGATATCCCCATAAGGGTAGGGTGATGTGAGGTTAACAGGAATATGTTGGCATGTACCTGCATGGAGATTTATTATCTTTTATTACCCTTTTTTTATATAGTGTGAATATGTTTTCATCGCTCATATCCCTGGCCCAGAAATGCATTTACACAACACACAAACATTGATAATCAACACCTGTGTGTGTTTTTGGAGTGTGGGAGGAAACCCGTGCAGTCACAAAGAGGACACGCAACCTTCTTGCAAGTATTGGTTAGGTCAGAATCAGACTCAGGACCCCCATGCTGCAATGCTTATGCAGTACTTATGACATGTATACTTCACTTTGCTTGCATTTATAGCTGCTATATCACCCACTGCAATTATTATTATTGTATTATTATTACAGACATGTATAATGTCTCTTGGGGGCACATTTACTAAGGGTCGAAGTGAATATGCAAATTGAAAAACTTTGAATTTCGAAGTAATTTTTGGGTACTTCGACCATCGAATAAGCCAAATTCGACTTAGATTCGAAGTGAAAATGCTTCGACTATTTGACCATTCGATTATCGAAGTACTGTCTCTTTAAAAAACTTCGACTTCGACACTTCGCCACCTTAAACCTGCCGAATTGCTATGTTAGCCTATGGGGACCTCCTAGACATATATCCAACATTTGGCTAAGTTTTTAGAAGTCGAATTGAAATCATACATTTGTACGATTAAATGATTCGAATTGTTCGATTGTTAAAAATCGTACGAATTCGACTTCGAATGTCGAACTAGCCTATTCGATGGCCGAATTTCGAAGTTTTTTGCACTTCGAAATTCGACCCTTGAGAAATCTGCCCCTTGGTGTCTCATCCCAACTATTGCACCCAAAGGGCCAATGTGGCTTGCCAAACTCCCTGTTCTATGCATTGTTTGTCTAAGTCTTTCAACTGATCCTCCTACTTTCACGATATCAACCAACTGTACCTTACTTTCCAGTATCCATTTAATTAGTTTGAACCTCACTTGGGTGATTGCTATTGGTAGATGTCTGTTACCACAGAACCAAAAACAAGGTGTCTTTTAGCAGGCAGGAGGACACCTTGTTTTTTGGTACTTTGTTATAAGGCCTTATAAGCTTTGTTTTGGAAATGTTGAGTTTTATTTGACAAAGAGTTTTACGTGACAATTTAGGTTAAGGTCGCACGGCGATGGCACTGCCTCACGAGGAAACTTCAGGTGACTTCATAAAAACGAAGTGCCACGTGTGCCATCCCGCTGGCAACTTTTCATTATAGCCGGTGGGAAGGCGGGGAAAGCAGTTCGGGGAGATTGTTGCCCAGAAGAAGAAGCGATTAGTCACCGGTTGACTAAATCTCCCTGAATTTCCCAGTGTGACCTTACCCTTAAGCATACAGATGAGAAGTAGTTAGCAATGTTAGATAGCGAGTAAGGGGAAATAAGAAAAGGAAAATAGGATAAATCCTGCATAAATTAGGTTGCCAAAGAGATTGCCTGCTCAGCTTCGTTTTTCCGAAGCCGTCCGAAGTTTCCTCGTGAGGCAACTTCGGAAAACGAAGTGCCACGAGTGCCATCCCACTGGCAATTTTTCATTATAGCTGACAGGAAGGCAGGGGCAAAGCAGTTCATGGAGATTGTCGCCCAGAAGAAGAGGCGATTAGTCATCGGGCGAATAAATCTCCCAGAATTACGGAAAGGCCGTCTCCCATAGACTCCATTTTATCCAAATAATCCAAAATATTTCAAAATGATTTTATTTTTCTCTGTGGTAATAAAACAGTGCCTTGTACTTGATCCAAACTAGGGTTTAATTAATCCTTGTTGGAAACAAAACCAGCCTATTTTCTAATTTCTAGTAGACTTAAAGGAGAAACAGACCCATAATAAAAAAAAAAAAACCTACCCCCCTACCCTACTTAGACCCCCTCCCTCCTCCCCCCACTGGCCCCCTGGGTGAATGCCCCTAACGCTTGACTTACCCCTCTGTGCCGATTCTGTCCAGCGGAGTTCACAGGCGGAATCTTCTTCTCTTTGGTAATCTTCGGAATGAGAAGCTGCGCATGTGTAGTCGGAGCAATTCTCTGTATCGCGACAACTACATGCATTTCAAAACTCACGAAAAATTGCAGAAGCGCCAGTCTCATTCCGAAGTTTACCAAAGAGAAGAAGATGGCGCCTGTGAACTCCAATGGAAAGAATCTGCCCGGAGGGGTAAGTAAAGAATTAGGGGCATTTGCCGGGGGTGGGGGGCAGGAGGGAAGGGGGTCTATGTAGGGTAGGGGTTTTTTTTATTAAGGGTTTGTTTCTCCTTTAAGGTATGAAGATCCAAATTACAGAAAGATACGTTATCCAGAAAAGCCCAGGTCCCAAGCATTCTGGATAACAGGTCCCATACCTGTGTTGCACTTGCATTTGTAAAGGGGTATCACCTCCAAAAGTAATCCCTAGTTGTCAGGATCTCTCAGTGTGCCTCTAAGAGATTTCATACACAACCCATGGAGTCCATACAATATGGTAGGTATTGCTTGGGGATCTACCTCATACTATAATCTCCTTGTTAGATCATACTACTGTTCTTACCAGCTAAGTAGTTGCTGCTCTATTACTTAGCATCACCAGTTGGCCTATACACTCTCTTGCCAAATGCCATATTAGAGGCAAGTTGAGGCTGTCGTCTCAGGCGGCAGCGCCCCACTAGGTGCCAGGGGCGGCAAAAATGCTGCTCCTGGTACTTTAAGAGCGAATTTCCGGGGAAGGGGGGTTAGCAGCAACTGCTGCTGCCTCAGGCGGCGGAGGGGCCAGGATAGCCCCTGCCTTGAACCCATGATTCTAGTAATTGCTGATTTAACTGTTTCTCCTGTTCTTTTGTTAGAATGTTGCATAATGTTGTGGCCAACCAACCAGACACATTGCCCTCTTAGGAAAAAATAAAACAGTGGAGTCTATAACAGCATCACAGAAGTTAGCGGTAAGAAGTCGCAAGGAAAGAAAAAAAAAATGATAAAAAATTAAAGTATTTAATATTTCCACTACACAAATACAATGAGAATATTGAAGGCATTATGGCAATTTATGTGATATTTATTGGGTTGTATAAAATACCATTCCCAGGACCCATGGGGCAAATTCCATAACCGGTGAAAATTCGCCAGCGATGGCTTCGCAGCCATCGCAACACCTTCTCCAGGCGGAAATTCGCTAGGACAACACAACTGTTCCTCACTCTTTTGAATATTTATGAAACAACAGTACTCGATACTGCTTTATCTTTTCCCTCACCCCACTAACACACACATACTTTCCAACCACCTATTCCCCTCCAATGGAAATGTATATGTATTGCCTATGGAATATACTGTATATAAGGAGATCAGCGCCTGTGGCAACAGAAATTAGAAACAAGCATAGCGTAATACGTTCAATTAAAGGGAATATCACCCTGTGCGTATGCAGAAATAATTTTTCAGAGATGTGCTCCCCTTTTTTTTTTCTCGGGCAGCTATTAATTAGAAAAAGAGAAATAGATCCAGGTGAATATAAGAAGAAGAGGTATCCTTCCTGTATAACAAAGGTGCAATCCGATGGTGAAGTGCCTCCACACTATATATAAAATGCCTACTTACAAACCACTACTGTGAATTTCTGGTCCCTCCTCCAGCTCACCGCTCCTGCCAGACTCCGGATTAGAAATAGGAACCGAGGATAGTGTAATACCGTTTTTATTAAAACACAATTAAAATCAAGTAAAAAATACACTCACATTTACCCTCTTTGGGTAATACGCATTCAGTCCCACAAAGTTTGAGTATGTTCCCTCGGGGCAGTCCTGCCGATTTTTTCAAGCTCCCCTGTGGTGCCTCTCCTGGGTCCAAAGCGTACCCCAAACGTACCTAACGCGTTTCGCTGTTGTTATAGTCAGCTTACTCTGAGGAAGCTGACTATAACAACAGCGAAACGCGTTAGGTACGTTTGGGGTACGCTTTGGACCCAGGAGAGGCACCACAGGGGAGCTTGAAAAAATCGGCAGGACTGCAGGAGAGCTTCTGAGGAAGCTGACTATAACAACTCGGCAGGAGAGCTTCTGAGGAAGGTGAGCTTCTGAGGTAGGTATTCCATAGGGAATACATATACATTTGCTCTGGACTTTCATTTACAGCTGAGGGACTGTGAAGGGATCGGCAAGGAATACCTAAGAGACTGACATTTTTTACCAAGTTGCATGTGTAAGCAATATATGTTTTATTCCCCTCCAATACTTCTGCCAGCTTAAGACTACGCTCTCTGTTTTCACAGACCACTCTATTAATTTTGTTAATTTGCCTATTTTATCAACTTCTTTTTCATCCTGTCTGCTATTTGACTTATATAGTCTTTATATTCCCACCTTTTCCATACAACCTACTCCTCGCCCATTCTTCTTCAGTATGTCACCCTCAGAACTGTCGCACAACCCTCCCTAGAAAAAATTGAGGTGCTTTGCTACCCCCATAAAAACTTGCTTTGTGAAAATGAAAATTGATGCATTATGTCCCATGGTCAACAGACCAATTCATTATAGTTTCATAAATACTGTATCACTTTTCCTTATTTTCCGGTTGCCTTGTATCATTATGCATCATTTACTGAGATTGAACCTTTAGGGCTATTCCACACGGGGAGATAGCGACGCGTTTGCGGTCGCGGCGACAAAGCGCCGCGACAGTCGCCGCGACCGGCGCAGGCGACAGTTTTGTATGGGCGCCTATGTAAAAACGCCTGTGCTAACCACACGAGGCGATGCGCTTTTCAACAGTCGCCTGAAAATGCCTCGCCAGGCTTTTTCAGGCGACTGTTGAAAAGCGCATCGCCTCGTGTGGTTAGCACAGGCGTTTTTACATAGGCGCCCATACAAAACTGTCGCCTGCGCCGGTCGCGGCGACTGTCGCGGCGCTTTGTCGCCGCGACCGCAAACGCGTCGCTATCTCCCCGTGTGGACTAGCCCTTAATCCTCACAATCTTGACCTTGATCGCCTATTGCAGAAGCAAAGTACTTTAAATCTGTATGATCTCAAGAAAAAGTACAGTAATTCACAAGTCGGAGAACATTGGTTCCTTGCAATAAGCAAAAAGTAATAACCATAATTTCCCCCAAAATAACAGATATACAGGTTTTAGGTATACACTTACTGTAAGAATTGTGAGTAGTGGCATGTACCTGTATACCTTTGCAATACAATGTTACCATTACAATACTGGTAGCAGCACAAGCACTAACATTTAAATTCACTTTTACTGTGAGTATAAAACATTTTACAGGCCTGGACTGGGAGTCAATATAGGCCCTGTAATGCCAAGTACACAGAAGCCCAAACAGCCTCCTACCAGCCCAAACAGACCCCTACCAGCCCACTATATGGTAACTTTCTATGGAGCCGTACAGCAGCCCCTCTGGCATTTGCCAGAAACCACAGATTGCCAGTCCGGCCTGCATACCATGGGCATTATACATGGTTGGGGTGGTGTTTCTCAGGAAGAATTTATGCAGTGCAAGGGCAGAGACACACAGTCAGATTCTGGGGGGATTAGTCACCCAGCGACAAATCTCTTCTTCTTCGGGAGACAATCTCCCCGAACTGCCTTCCCCCTTGCCCTCCGCCGGCTAAAATTAAAAATTGACATATGGGGCTTTGTTTTCCGAAGTCACCCAATGTTGCCTCACGAGGAAACTTCGGGTGACTTCAGAAATCAAAGCACCGCAAGTGCATTGGCGCTTTCTCATTATAGCAGGCGGAAGACAGGGGGAAGGCAGTTCGGGAGATTGTCGCCCCGCAGAAGAGGCGATTAGTCGCCAAGCAACTAAATCTCCCCGAATCTGCACGTATGCTAGCTCCCTAAGGGTCAACGTTTTTTTTTACTAATGCACAGTACAGGGAGGGAAAGGGGAGGGGGGCAATACCAGGCAGTTAAAGGTTTTTTTTGGTATGGGGGGTTAAGTTCTTCTTTAAGATGCTTATAACGAACAGTAAAATATATCCACTCCCTGTTCATGCAAAGTCGACATTAGTTCTTGGCTTTTTTTTTTACGTGGGATCTGTTATCTGGAGACCTGTTATCCAGAAAGGCCCGAAATACAGGAAGGCCATCTCCCATAAACTCCATTTTAATCAAATAATTTACATTTTTAAAAGTGATTTCCTTTTTCTCTGTAATAATAAACTTATCTTGTGGGTTATCTCATTAAAAAACTCAATAGCAGCTGCCTATGGGGTAATCTGGAAGTGAATTGGGAAATAATTTTTTACTAAAATAATTGAAACTGAATCCCTTAATCTGGGACCTGCATTTCAGAAGCACAGCTTTAAAATAATTCCAGTGGTGTAAATCTGGATTGGGGTGCTACTACCATGAGGCAGGGTTCTCCATCCTTCCATAGGTAATAATTCGATTTTTCCTGGTCTGACCTGACAAAGCAGGTTTAGTGCTATTTTGGTTAAAGAATTGGATGACAGCATTCTCTATAAATAGACAAGGTTGAGTCGAAGTGTAAAATATTTCTGTGGGTGTTTTTAAAAAGGTGAAGTTGAAAAAAATATATTTTCAAACTTCGACCATTTTCCAACTTTTGCTTTTTATAATTATACCCCAAGGCCTCTCAAAATCTTCATTATTAGAATTTCCCAGATGAGGAACACCCCAGGCTGATACAGTCAGCAGTTCAAAATTAAGGGATCAAGGTCCCGGAGCTATAAGTTTTAATGGAAACCTTCACTGGAAGGTTTTATTGCATAATATATTGGAAGTATATGTCCGCATAACTTTGTGTACAATAGACCTATTACCTTTTATGAGGAGGTGAGCAGAGACCTAGGACTTTTTTAACTAATTTGATACAGAACCATACATAGGTTTATTGATACAATTAAAGGAGAAGGAAAGGTTATGAATACACTCGTAAACCCTCAAAGTATTGCGGCTCAGAGTCCTCTGTCAAAAGAAACACCACATTTCTTTCTTTCTATTGTGTACACATGGGCTTTTGTATCAGAGTTCCTGTTTTCATCATAAACCTTTAGGGCTTGGGCTTGAGCATGCTCAGTTTGCTCCTCTCCCTGCTGTAATCTGAGACCAGAGCTATGAGGGAGCAGGGAAAGACTCAGACAGTATGTGATGTCACAGCAAGCTAAAATGGCAGCTGCTATCCTAAACAAACAGAGACAGTGTCTAGGGCTGCTTACTCACTGCACTGTTGTGGCTTATCTATTGCCAATAAACTGCCTTGTAGCTTTCCTTCTCCTTTAAGGAATAATGTCATTGATCATACTATGAAAATGTCTAAGGGACCGTCCTCTCATCCAGGTGGTGGTCAACAACTACCTGTCTTGAAAAAAACATTGGGGTCCCTCATGCAGAAGCCATACGTATGGCAGGTTCTCACCTGTATGACTAGTTCATGTTGCCTCATATCAGCCAGTTGGACACAGAACACAATAAAACGACTACTTTATTTTGACAAAACAAAGCACCCTCCCTACAGTGGCCCATCACACTATATGACCAATAAAATTCTGCCATTGCATAGGGCACAAGCAAATTAAACAAAATATGTACCTAGGGGTGTCATACATTATTATTTTAAAAATGTAACAGTGAGCAACACTGAGTACCTCAGTGAGAATTTACATAAAGAGCGTAACTAAAAAATGGCAATAATGACAGAGGTTTCTTTGCCTGCTATTGGTTAGTGGAGCTGGTTGATATGTAAAGTTCAAGGAAAGTTTATGGAAGGCTCAGTCTCTCAAAGGAACAGTAAAACCAAAAACTGAAATTGTATCAAAGTAATTAAAATATAATGTACTGTTGCTCTGCACTGGTAAAACTGGCGTGTTTGCTTTAGAAAGACAACTATAATTTATATAAAGAAGCTGCTGTATAGCCATGGGGGCAGCCATTCAAAATGGAAAAGAAGAAAAGGCACAGGTTATATAGCAGATAACAGATAAAACACCATTGTATTGGACGGGGCTTATATGTGTGTTATATGTGCCTTTTCTCCTATTTTTACAGCTTGAATAGCTGCCCCCATGACTACACAGCAGCTTATTTATATAAACTATACTAGTCTGAAGCAAATGCCAGTTTTATCAGTGCATGCTAACAATATAGTATATGTAAATTACTACCTATGGCTAATCAGCCTTGTAGCATCAGCTTATATTACCAGCCAACCTTATTTTCTGCTTGATAATTTGTGACAACCCCTAAGCTTAGCTTCTCAACAGCTGCTCCGAGCCCACTGAGCATGTGAGTGTCGCAGACACTTTCCAAGATAGTGACCCCCTGTCACAAGTTTGAAGTCCTGAATCATTGCTGCTATTGAGAAGCTGAAACTTTAGGCTGGTGCAATAAGTTCAGTATATAAAACATGGCATTTTTAATCCTATTCATTTTTAGGGTTTCCTTCTCCTTTAAGTAATAATATTCCTTTACCAAGGTCATGTTACCAATGATCCAACCAAAGCAAGGCAGCAACATAGCAAAAAAGCGAAAGCTGGCTCATAACCAAGACAAAGAAAATAGTTCCAATGCGCTCACCCATTATCAATAAAAAGGTATGGGACCTGTTATTAAGAATGCTTGGGACCTGGGTTTTTTCCGGAGTTTTCCGAGTCTTTCCATATCTTGATTCTCCATATCTCCAATCTGCTAAAGAAATCATTCAAATATTAATAAACTGTTTTGCCACATATAATGATTAATTATATCTTATTTGGGATCAATTACAAGTTACTGTTTTATTATTGCACAGAAAAAGAAAATCACTTTTAAAAATGTGAATTATTTGATTAAAATAGAGTCTATGGGAGAGCTTTCTGGATAACTGGTTTCCAGATAAATGATCCCATACCTGTATATAGGATATTAACCAGGGATTACATTACACCAGGGATGACTTTGATGTAGCTGACCAGCTTGAATATACAGCTATAGGATCTATTATCTAGAATGCTCGGTTTTCCACATAAGGGATCTTTCCGTAATTTGGATCGTCATACCTTAAATCTACTAGAAAATCATGTAAACATTAAATAAACCAAATAGGCTGGGTTTCCTTCCAATAAGGATCAATTATATCTTAGTTAGGATCGAATGCAAGGTACTGTTTTATTATTACAGAGAAAAAGGAAATCATTTTTAAAAATGTGGATTATCTAGATAAAATGGAGTCTATGGGAGATGGTCTTTCTGTAATTTGGAGCTTTCTGAATAACGGGTCTCTGCATAACGGATCCTGGAGTTAGCCTGTGAGAGCAGGTAAAGTCTGTAAAAGACTCACAGGGGGAATGGCATGGGGAAACTCCTGTGTGAGGCAAGCATAGGGACTTGACGATATGTGAAGCAAATTTGCCAATAATAGTTGATGCCAGTCTAGAACTGTTGCAGTTCCTTTCATCTCTGGGCCAGGGGTCATTTTCCACAGGGTCATGCTGAGTTACTGGCCCAGTTCCGCACTGTTTATTTTACCATTGACTTAAAGGACCACTTGTAGAGGGGAATACCTATGCTGCTGTAATGCTGTCGTTGTAGAAACAGTAATACCAAAAAATTACTGTTTTAAAGTAATGAAAATATCATGTACCGTATATACTCGAGTATAAGCCGTCCCGAGTATAAGCCGAGGTACCTAATGTTACCTCCAAAAACTGGGAAAGCTTATTGACTCGAGTATAAGGCTAGGGTGAGAAATGCAGCAGCTTCTGGTAAGTTTCAATCAAAAAATTGAGGGGTTCTGCTCCCATTGGAGGTGCCGGCGTCTCGTTTTTGGATGCCGGCGACCATTCTTGGACACCGGCGAATATTCTTGGGAGACTATTCTTGGACGCTGGCGACTATTCTTAGACACCGTTGACCATTCTTGCGCTTGACCCGAGTATAAGCCAAGGTAGAGTTTTTCAGCATATTTTGGGGGCTGAAAAACTCGGCTTATACTCGAGTATATACGGTACTTGTAAATTACAGGTATGGGACCTGTTATCCAGAATGTTTGGGACCTGGGGCTTTCTGGATAATGGATCTTTCTGTAGTTTGGATACCTTAAATCTACTAGAAAATCATGTAAACATTAAATAAACCCAATAGGCTGGTTCCGCTTCCAATAAGGACTAATTAGATCTTAGTTTTGTACAAGTACAAGGTACTGTTTTATTACTACAGAGAAAAAGGAAATCATTTTTTGAAAATTCGGATTATTTGGATAAAATGGAGTCTACGGGAGCCATTCCGTAATTTGGAGCTTCTGGATAACAGATCCCATACCTTAAACACAAAATAAAAGGGACCACAAAATTGTAGCCTTACAGAGCAATTGTTTTTTGGCTATTGGGGTTAGTGGTCCCAATTTGAAAACTGGAAAAAGAAGTCAGCAAATAATTTAAAAAATTCATGAGAAAAATATTCTAGAAATTGGCAATTGTATTTAACATACTAAAATACATACTAAAAGTTAAACTACCACTTGAATTTTCAATCAGTGCTGATTGAACAAACCAGCAGAACATCACAATCCACTTCCACATGGGGCACCCCAAAAATTCATTTCTTAGCTAAAGAAAGACAGCAACTTTTTTAAGCAATATCCCTTAGCAATAGAATATTAGTTGCAGTATAGCTTATTTCCCCATGTGGCAACTGGACAGAATAGCACCATAGACTTATTTGTGAACATGCAAATAACAAAGGGGATACAGCAGTGTGCTAGCTTTGCATACTGTGCTCATTTAACATCTGACCCCTTGTACCTTTACTTTTGCACATGGGGTAACTGTAATGTGAAACAAGGCAGATATATTAAAGCATACATTTTATAGGACCCATAGTTACATAGTTAAAGACAAAGTCCATCAAGTTCAACCCCTCCAAATGGAAACGTATCATCCATACATACACCCTCCATACTTTTTACACATAAATTATATATACCCATATCTATACTAACTATAGAGTTTAGTATCACAATAGCCTTTGATATTATGTCTGTCCAAGAAATCATCCAAGCCCCTCTTAAAGGCATTAACTGAATCAGCATCACAACATCACCCGGCAGTGTTTTCCACAACCTCACTGTCCTCACTGTGAAGAACCACCTACGTTGCTTCAAATGACAGTTCTTTTCTTCTAGTCTAAAGGGATGGCCTCTGGTGCAGTGATCCTCTTTATGGGTAAAAAAGGGTCCACTGCTATTTGTCTATAATGTCCTCTAATGTACTTGTAAAGTGTAATCATGTCCCCTCGCATGATTTGATATGCATTGTTGCTTTAACATCAAAGTGTGATGTGGCAACAGGTCATTGGTTTTAAGGTTTGAGGGAGGGATCTCCATGGGTTTAAATGTTGGAGCCAAATGTAGCATAACTAGTGCCTATGATGAAGTACCAGTGGGTATGAAACACGTAAGGCGGAGCATCAATGGGTCTGTATGCCTACTTTTTTAAATTTTGTACTGAATAAATATTGATTTTTAACATTTAACTGAATACTCTGGAGTATAAATTTTTTTGAAACTTAACACTGTGCTGTGGCTTAAAATATATGGCAAATTGCATCCAAAATTGCACTTTGCACACTGCACTTAGGGTGGTAAACGACCCCTCATGTCTTTATATGGGTGGCTAACCAAAAGCCTACCAGCTGCTTTTAAATATACTAAGGATGCAACGAATCCGGGATTCGGCCTTTTTCAGCAGGATTCGGATTCGGCCGAATCCTTCTGTCCAGCCGAACCAAATCCAAAAATCTTTGCATAAGCAAATTAGGGGCGGGGAGGGAAATCACGTGACTTTTTGTCACAAAACAAGGAAGTCAAAAATGTTTTACCCTTCCCACCACTATTTTGCGTATGCAAATTAGGATTCGGATTTGGTTCGGTATTCAACCAAATTTGGGGGTTTCACTGAATACAAAATTGTGGATTCAGTGCATTCCTAAAAAAAACAGGGTTGCAGAGGCCTAAACCATACCATCCAGCACAGCCAATTAATTCCCTATACAGGTATGGGATCCGTTATCCAGAAACCCGTTATCCAGAAAGCTCCGAATTACGGAAAGGCCATCTCCCATAGACTCCATTATAATCAAATAATCCAAATTTTTAAAAACGATTTGCTTTTTCTCCTGTAATAATAAAACAGTACCTTGTACTTGATCCAAACAAAGAAATGATTAATCCTTATTGGAAGAAGAACCAGCCTATTGGGTTTATTTAATGTTTACATGATTTTCTAGTAGACTTAAGGTATGACGATCCAAATTACAGAAAGATCTGTTATCCGGAATACCCCAGGTCCCAAGCATTCTGCATAACAGGTCCCATACCTGTATATCAATATTTAAGCAAATAATTCTAATACTTTTAAACTGATTTCCTTTTTCTCTGTGATAATAAAACAGTAGTGTGTACTTGATAACTAAGCTGCATGAATTCATCATATTAGTGGCAAAAAAATCCTACTGGGTTTAATTCATACTGTAGGCGATTCCCGGAAACAACAGTTCTCCCATTTGTGCAAATGTGATCAAGAAATGATGTATAAAGTATGCAGTAATAACCCCTCAAGACTTAAAGTGATATGTCAAGAAGGCGTACTCAAGATTGCAAAACCAGAGATAGCTCATATATTCCACACCCTAAGGGTCAAAATCAACCCTAGGATAATTGTGCAATCCTTGATGCTAGACCAGACACTTGAAGAACCACATTACATGCTAACCATATATAACTGCCAGTTTTACTAGCTGTCTCCTTCTTATCCTTCCCAGAGGACATAAAACCCAGAACGTAAGCACAAGGCAACAATATTATTATTATTAGTGCTATAAATAGCACTGTGCTATGGGACAAATATATTTTACAGGTGCTGAGACAGGGTACTGTTTGTCATATCCTTAAATTTTGTTGGTATTAACAGAGATCATTTTTTGGCACCAGTAATGTTTAGTCAGATTGCAACTACTAATAATTGAACAGCTTGAACAGTTATATACTACCCAGCATTTAAAAAGGAAAAGATACCCAGTTACAAGCATGCTCATGATCAATCAAAAGCCCCACATACTCTTTAAAGGGCTCTGCAACACCTGAAAATACACTGTATTAATTAGGGATGCACCAAATCCACTATTTTGGATTCGGCCGAACCCCCGAATCCTTCCCGAAAGATTCGGCCTAATACCGAACTGAATCTGAATCCTAATTTGCATATGCAAATTAGGGGTGGGAAGGGGGAAAACGTTTTTTACTTCCTTGTTTTGTGACAAAAACTCAGGCATTTTCCCACCCCTAATTAGCATATGCAAATTAGGATTCGGATTTGGTTCGGCCGGGCAGAAGGATTCCTGGATTCGGTGCATCCCTAGTATTAATAGTATCATATTCTATATCAGAACTCACATTGATGCAGGCCGTGCGTGTCACTGTAGGCCACTCCTAGGAACACTTCTAAGGAAACTTCTATCCCTAATCTTATCACTTAGGCCAGTGTACTGAAGGCCCTGCCACCACAGTAATAACCTAACTGCAATCTTTGCAGTACAAAACAGTAAAATACAAAAGTAATGGTTCTATTGCGAAGGCTTAGGTACAGCGTTCTGGAGAGTACCATATGCAAGGGGGAATAAGAGGGAATAACATGAGGAGCTACTAGCCCACAACCAACCTTGAGCTTTCAAGGAGCTGTCAGAAAAATACATTAGTTAAAATCCATTCTTTTTTATTTACTACAAAATGGCTGAGAATTATAATTGCAGTGGAAGTGAAGTGGAAGGGGTCTGCCCTAAAGCATTGTGTGTCTCCTCAGAGTAGGTCCTGACATTTCAGGTATGCCGAGACCCAAACAATACTACAGCAACCCCTTGTTGGGTTCATTTTCCAAAATTTCTAAAAAGGACACTGTCGAGATGTGATGAATGCTATTTTGTGGTATTTTTTCTAATTTTTTTTAAATGCACTGTGTATATCAGGGGTCCCCAACCCCCGGGCCGTGGGCTGTGCTGAACTGGGGCCCTTCTGGTCCCAGCTGCAGTCTATAATAGCTGCAAAAACAGGCCCAAATTACCTGCAATCCCTGACTCCCCATTGCCATGACAACAGCTGTGCAAAGCCCAATAAACTTTCTACTGATTGTGATAAGGACCAAAATACAGTTTGGACAGTTTTTTTGGTAAGACTGAAATGTACCCAGGCATCTACAACTCCCCCCCCCCAGTTCTTGAAACTGGTCCGTGGTGCAAAAAAGGTTGGAGACCCCTGGTCTATATTACATACAGCAACTACATAATATTATAATAAAAATAATATAAAAATATGTCAATGGTTATTGGGTCCTTCAGCTTTCAGTTTAGTTATGCGATATATATAATTTTGTAGACAGGCCCCAGAAGGAAGAACAAATCCTGCTAGGGGTAGAACAGGCAAAGTGTTCAAAAACAGGATGTCTGCTCATCCTAAGCCCCTCTTCCATTTTTGCTGCTACTGCAGGAAATCCAGCACTGATTTTCTTCCTTGTGGTGCTACAGGAGTCCTGTGTGTATGCTACAGGGGAGAGCAGCTACACTATAATTTGGCGTGCCTCCACCCAGGCTCAGGACAGACTGGGCTGAAACCCCTCCCTGGGAACATCCCTGATCTGTGATCACACACACAGTGGAAAGGTTGATGCAGTGTCAGACTGGCCCACAGGGATAGCAGGAAAACTCCTGGTGGGCCCAGGTGTCAGTGGGCCCTCATGCTGCTAAACTTTTGGACTATTTCATGGTCATTCCCTATTTCTATGAGAACAAAGTGGCTACATAGGTGGAACAATAGATTGTAGTATGTAAAGAAAAGAGACTAGGAGAACAGAGGTTGAGCGAGGAGAGGAAGAATAATAGTACTGAGAGTGGGCCCCTGATCTATGGTTTTTTGGTGGGCCCCTGGTGTCCCAGTCCGACACTGGGTTGATGGGTAGGACACTGTACCTTTAAATAACTGTGATAAATACAGCCTGCCAGCCAGGAGCAACTGCACATAATATTTCAGATGGTTTTATCTCTGAGCTTCTGGGGGGGGGGGGATTCCCACTTATGAGGCAGTTTCTTCAGAGTCCTCAGAAGGACTCCCTCTGGCTTTCCATGCCCTGGGTAGGGATGCCAGTAAAAATTATGGTTGATTCCAATGTTATATGATAGGGGGAAAAAGATAAATATATAGGAAGGTTGGTATTTTTTACAGGAAAGGTAGCAACACTAGCCCTGAGAAGAGCATGATTTGTTCTTCAGAGCCCTGACAAGGACCCCTTTTGTTCCACACTCTAAATAGAGTGTGCTTTTCTGCCACTGGGGTTCCCTACTTACACTCACACATTTTCCCAGGGGATCTTGAAGTACCTTGCTTTCACTCTGCTGCTTCTCTCTCCCAGAACTTCCTGTGCAGGCCTTCCTTCTTCCTGTCAACTCAGGAGTGGGTGGGGATTCCTCCCCCTCCTTACATAGAGACAAATATACATAATTTCCCCTACACATATTACAGTCTGGTGCTGCTCTACACATGTGTAGTAAAGTCTGCATGTACACTGATCGTGGAAGAGAGAGGGCTTGCCCACCCCTTGCTAGGGTCCAAATTACCCTAGCAACCATGCATTGATTTTTAACAAGAGACTGGAATATGAATAGGAGAGGCCTGAATAGAAATATGAGTAATAAAAAGAAGCAATAACAATATATTTGTAGCCTTACAGAGTAGGGATGCACCGAATCCAGGATTCGGTTCGGGATTCAGCCTTTTTCAGCAGTATTCGGATTCGGCAAATCCGAATTTGCATATGCAAATTAGGGGCGGGGAGGGAAATCTCATGACTTTTTGCTGAATCTTTCACAAAGGATTCGGGAGTTTGGCCGAATCCAAAATAATGGAAATAATGGTTGCTGGGATGGTGCTGCTGAACTACAATTATCAACATCACAAGTGATACATTTTGAGTGGGCAACATAATGACTATAAATGCAAAACAATAATGCCTGAGAATTGTAAATGGCTATAAGGTGCTACTGAGATCTGTGACCAGCAAAAAGGTGTTGCAAAACTTTATCATCAGTGCCACAAACAATGCATGAATGAAGTAGGGAAGAGTTAAGGAGATTAACTCCTTAGGGCAGAGACACACGGGAAGATTCGGGGAGATTTAGTCGCCCGTCGACTAATCGCCTCTTTATCGGGTGACTAAAAAGCCTTCCCGCCAGCTAGAATCTAACTCGCTGGCGAGATGGCACTCGGAGCGCTTCGTTTTCCAAAGTTGCCTGACGAGATTAGTCGCCCGAAGAAGAAGCGATTTGTCGCCTCCCCGAATCTTCGCATATGTCTCTGCCCTTAGATATAGTTAGCTTGGGTTTAATTTCATTTATATAGATTTGTGAATTGTAATAAGATTTGGTAATGAATTTAATATATGTGTCATTTTGGTGAAATGATTTGAATAAAAAAATTATGATTTAGCGAGAATTAAATGTAAAACTGGTGTGTATGTGTCAGAAACACTACTATTGTTTATATAAATAAGCTGCTGTGTAGCAATGGGGGCAGCCATTCAAAGGAGAAAAGGCTCAAGTTACACCGCAGATAGCAGATAAGCTCTGTAGAACATAATGGTGTTATCTGTTATCCACTATTTAACCTGTGCCATATAGTCTTATTTCAATTTCCGCCATTGCTACACAACAGCGTGTTTATATGAACTATAGTAGTGTTTCTGAAGCAAACACATCAGTTTTACCAGTGCATGATATTTTCATTACTTTAAAACACTTTCTTTTTTTGGTGTAACTGTTTACCCACACATTATTATGCTTTGTGAGACAGGGCGGGAGGTACAGAAGCTCAGCTTCCGTGTCAGCAATGTGTCTTGTGAATACAGTTCCTCAGTGACATGTCCTCTCTGAACGAGTTAACTAATGCCTGTCACCAGGTCCGGCCCCTTGTTAAAAATCATACACAATATGTGGGTGGTGTCACATGACTTCTAGGAAAAGGCGGGCTTCTTGGTATAACACACATCCCTTTTTCAGACGTGCATGGTATCTTATTAGTGTTTTTCCTGATACTTTCCCAGAACACTGTGATTGGCTCTCCACTGAGAGCTGGGCGGGGCAAGCTTGGTATATAGAGACATGACCAGGGTCTAGTCACTGACAGAAAGGTTGGAGCGGACTTACTTCACTAAGGTAAAAGCATGAGTGGCTTTGTGCTTGGTCAGTTTATCAGGGGTCACATGGTTGGCATGTAGCTGAGATGTAAGCAGCTGTTGCTGCTATGTGGCTGTGGTGCATAGCAACAGAATATTTCATTGTATAGGTTGCCTTGCCTTACACAAATGCTGTGACATATCACGGAACTATGTGTTCTCTAGTTGCACTGGCTGCACCTTCTTTACATCCCAGCTCTTAAAGGGTAAATACACCCAAGAACATATTTACATAATGAAAGAAAAAAAACATGTTTTTGGATGGAAAATGCAGGCGGCTTTCAGTAACATTGCCATGGAGAGATGTGAGTCTTGCACATAATTTCGTTAAGAAGGGCTCAGGTAGCATGAGAAACTATGATAAACGTTTTGCGCTTTTGGCTTGAACGTCTGTAAAAGGTTTTAGTGCTAATTTCAGAAATCCAGTTTTGACAGCGACTATGTGCCACCTAGAGGCAGGACGGGGATTAATAGCCTAGCAGCAAAACCATGTAGGATATTCTTATTTTCTCATTAGCTTTGTCCTGTGGAATAGTAAAATAGAACCCTAAACTTGTTGATTACTGCATGAATCCGTGTGGGTGGCAAGACCATGGTTGGTTTTAAAGCTTTCAGTCACTAGATAATAGATTACTTGTGTAAATGATACCGTTTTATGTGTCTGTTGTTCATCAACCTAACATTTAAAGTTTCTAGAATATATATATATATATATATAATACACAAAAGCCATGAATATCTTGTAAATTATATCCTTATAAATGGTAGTAATAAATAAAAATAGTAGTGATGTCATCACTTATAAGCTGTGAGTTCTGATGTCATTTCTGTTACATGACTCACTAAAATGTGTGTATTATAATAAATAAAGTACCCCCAGTTGTAAAATATGAGGATATTAGAAGTTACCTCGGAGTTCCATGACCTGTATAATATGGTCATGAAACTCCTCGGTAACTTATAATATCCTTATATTTTACAAGAGGGGGTACTTTATTCACTATATATTTTTCTGTGTTGACGTTTTATATGATTTGTGTCTGTAGCCCTGGCACACAGGGGGCACCAGTGTAGCAGGCACATAAACACTAATGCTATCAGCCACTGTGCCGTATATGTGTTTCTTATCTATCCTACTACACATTGTGCCAAGAATTATGTCACTTTGGTAAACACTTCTATTGCTGAAAATACACCATATGACCAAGCACCGACATTTTTACTTATCTCCCTCTGCCCAAAAAATCTAAAAATAAAGGATCCATGATATTGTCATAAGTTAAGTAATAGAATCCAAACGCAATAAAATTGCGTAAGGGAATTGATACCACGAGGTGCTGGGATACTGCTGCCTTTATTCACCACCACAACATGTTTGAAGCTCAGGGCGGTTTTTTTTTTTTTCCAACCTTTTTATTTTTTAGAATCCAAATCCTGTGCCATAAAGCATGACAGGATTGCTGCACTTTGACAGTAAGGAAGGAGAGTCAGTCATGTGACAAGCAGGCAATGTACTTCTCCAGGCAAACTGGAAAAAAACAAGTGCTTTTATATGCACCATTGAATTTTGATGCTCCTGGCTGAGGTTTTCACATTGCCTTGTGGCAAAACCGGAACTGTTGTGTTATAATCCAGTCTGTGCAGATTTGCTAGGGAAGTTGTCCTAAGTTGTACTGTGGTATTTGCATTTAAAGTTGCTCAGTGTTTATGTAGGAAATGCTGACAATGCATGCTACTTGTTCCTGCCCATGGCTGTTGTCAGTATTGAGTATGTTGTGGCCTACAAATACTCTGTACTCTAATAGCCTGATCTACCAGGAGAATTTGACATTGTGGACAGTAGATCACAAAACCATTTCAAAACCATCCCTGCCCTTCCATTAACTGTCCTACTAGCTACTTCCTGCAGTTTGACTGTTTATAATCGCTTGAGGGATCAAATACCTCAACTAAAAAACATAACTTGCGTGTCTATAAAGGTTTTCATTCATCCGGATCATGATATACAGGTTTGGGATTCATTATCCGAAAACCCATTATCCGGAATGATTAGAATTACGGGATGCCCGTCTCCTATGAACTCTATTTTATCCAAATAATCCATCTTTTCCAAAATAGGTTCCTCTTTCTCTGTAATAATAAAACAGTACCATATACTTCATCCAAACTAAGCTATTCTTAATCATTATTGGAGGCAAAACCTATATGTTTAAATGACAAGTAGACTTATGAATATCCAAAATTACGGAAAGATCCGTTGTTGGATAACAAGTCCCATATCTGTACAGTATCTAGTACTAGGCAGTAGGGGGCATTTATTTTCACCCTTGTGATGCAAGTGATCCATCTGCTTTTTATGAATTCAGAGTAGCAGCAGTGGGGCAGACGCAGCTTCTCTATGTTGCATTCTGGAGGAATGTGGCTGGAAATGTAGCAAAGTGCAGAAAACATGGCAACTTGACCCCCAGGATCTAGTAGGCCCTTTATGTCAACAACTATCCCTAAAAAGAGGAGGTGGCTTGCAACACCACCTATCAGCAACATACAATGCCTCCTTCACATATTTACCCCAGTGGTTTCACAACATAAACATTTCCCACATGCACATCATGTAACTCCCAAAATTAGCATCTGCCTGAATGACATTCTTGGTACCATTGTGGCTGAATCATACTCACACACCTCAGTGACGCCTATCCACTTCTCAGATGCATATAAAGCAAAGCAATTTTAATATACAAAGGGCCTGTAAGGAAGTACCATAACATTTATTTATAGTACAAAGGACAACTAAGAATGCTTTTAAAGGAACAGTAACAATAGTGAAATGAGTATGTATGCTTATGACACCGTAAGGATTGCCGTTTTAGTTGTACGATAGCTGAGAAGCTCCAAACACCTCGCTACTGGTTATTGGGACATGCAATTCATTTAAAAAAATATTTATTTAATTTGTTCTTTGACTTACCTAGATCCAGAAGTTTGCAACAACCACATTGACCTAACAAGGCTTACGCTACCACAAGGACTATGCCAAGAATGGAAAGGTAAGATGAGTAAACAACTTGCCTATAAAACACTCAAAGTAGTAATTGCTCACGCACACCTGTCTGTGTAGATAATTCAAATTTCCTTGGTGCACAGTGATAGAGGTAACCGGCAACCTCAAATCTGATACTAAGAAAAGGCACACTGGCACACAAGCTGTGAATGCAGGTGAACACCTTGCAAAGTTTTATTACCGGAAGTGCAACGTTTCGGGGCAAGCTCTTTGACAAAGGGGCTTGCCCCGAAACGTTGCACTTCCGGTAATAAAACTTTGCAAGGTGTTCACCTGCATTCACAGCTTGTGTGCCAGTGTGCCTTTTCTTAGTATAAAACACTCACCCATCGCAGTATAAGCACTTGAATCCTAGGGAGGCAGCCACCATAAGTCACAGAAGGACATCGCTGGCCAGTTCTGCAGACCACCTTCATCTTTCTAGAGGAGACAAAATATCCCATCAGGCATGAAATTGAATGTTAAAAATGACTACTTAGAGCTAAACTACACGGGGTAGGATGAGGTCAGATCAATAGATCGTGTCCTACAAGTCAGATGTAGACACATGGGTCGAAATATAATGGGACAGAGAGAAAAATCTGAAGTGTAAATAACATGAAATATTTGCCATACGACACAACACACCTATCGGAAGGTAATGCCTCATGCTACATCTGCATCCGACAAGATAAAATCTGATGGTGTCTGACCGACATTTTCTTCTCATTGAAATACACTGATTGTCAAATGAAGATTCATGCAGGAACAAAACACACCATTCCACAAAATGTTTCGTGTAGTTTAGCCCTTATTGTAGGAGGACACGTGTTATTTGTGATTAAAGTATTATAAAATGAATTTGGCTGGCTTCATTTCGGGCGCATAAATCATACAATCCAATACTAAAGGTATAGCTGTGATATGATGATAAACTGAACCCCTTCCCTTGCTAGGAACCATTTCACTATTGACAGTCATGTTTCCAATGTGTCCCTATTTCTCTCCTCAAGGGACACACATTTTATTCTTTAAATGCCCTTAAAGGAGGCAATTGATAACAAATACTAATTTCCTTTGATTAAAATGTCAAATCAGTACTTTTAGGGCAGGGGCACTAGTCGCCTGGCGACTAATCGCCTCTTCTGCGGGGCGACAATCTCCCCAAACTGCCTTCCGCCTGCTTTAATGAGAAAATGCCAGCGCAATGGCACTAGCGGCACTTTGATTTCCTAAGTCGCCTCACGAGGAAACTTTGGGCGACTTTGGAAATCGAAGCGCTGCAAGTGCATTGGCGATTTTTCATTTTAGCATGGGGGAAGGCAGTTTGGAGAGATTGTCAACTAAATCACCCCGAATCTGCCAGTGTGCCCCTGCCCTAAAAGGACATCATACACCTCTTTTATAACATCTGCTCAGTGTATAGCGCTTGTGCTGAACACACTTTTGCATGTTGTTCTATTTAAGAAATGTCTGTTTTTGCTAATTCTGGCACTAGATAATAAAATAAACCGCTTTTATTATAGCAGTGTCACTTCCTGATTTTGGTGTGCAAAGTAGATGGTAAAACTGAGAAACCCTCTGAAAACAAACAAGTTGCAGATTAGGGCAGTGGCAAACAAGGAGAATGGACACCAACGGTGAATCTACCTTGTTCCACATTTTTCTGTGATTAAACCAGATCACTACATGGGGGGCAACTACCATGTTGGCTAAGGGATTTGTCACCCACAAGTAGCACAGATTTCCTATATCCAACAAATCTCCTTCTCTGCTATTACTCATTGAGAAGGTTGGGAAACCTGAGGGGACTGCGGAGTGGGTTCGATTCTGCCATTCAGGAATGTGTAGCCCAGCTCTGTCCATATAGTTCATTGTTCTCAAGAAATTATTTCTGCACAATTTTCCATGACTAAAGAAAACTCTGATACAAAAGCAGAACCCACAGACTGCCATTAGTATACAGAAATGCTCTTTTACATTACATTGCATTTTCTTTTACCTCAGGTTTCAGCATAAGGAGCTCTTTGGTCCATGGCTTCTCAGGCAGATTAACAGTAATCTATTTGAAGGCGTTTACTGGCTGAACAAGGAGAAGACATTATTCCGCATCCCTTGGAAACATCTAAACATAAAGACTAAAGAAGAAAAGGATTATGGGATATTTAAGGCAAGTGCTATCTTTGTACACTTATACACTCGAAATCTAGTTTCAAGTACAGATGTAAATGATAGGGGATAATGTACCCCTCTTGTAAAATATAAGGATATTTATCATCTAGCAGTTCCATGACCATAAGGCACAAGGCTGAAGGCCAAGTGGTTCTATACAGGCCATGGATCTTTGAGGTGAGTTCTAATACCCTCATATTGTACAACAGGAAGTAGCTTATTTTTTATAATACACAATTTTATAATTAAACACCAATTGTAACAGATGAAATCACTAAGCATCTTTTATAAGTATATAAGATATATTTTTATATCACTGGCTTTTTGTTGACTTTTTCTCTTCCTCCCACTGTTTTTTTTTTCATTTTTTTATTACTATTTTCAGGCCTGGGCAGTGGAGAGTGGCAAGTATAATGAACAGTGTGAGAATCCCACCTCTTGGAAAACGAACTTCCGCTGTGCTCTTAATAGTGTTATCTGCAATGACATGAAAATGTTTACTGAGGTAGAAGATTATTCAAGCAACCAACAAGATCCCCATAAGATATACAGGGTCAACATTGTGCCTGTTGTTCCGCTCAGGCCGGCCGCTTATTATACCGCATTCAGCACTCCTGACACTAACCTGGCAGGTATGACCCAGTCACGAGTCAGTTCTCTTTTCTAGTCATCATCGACCACAAGAAATCATCAACCCATGTCTTCTACTCTTTTTTTCCCCCCTATGATTTTAGGTAATTAATTATTTATTTGATTACCTGAACCAATAATTTGTTTTGTGCTGCAGACAGCTCCTTAATCCTTATGATAATTTTTCCTGGATTTAGAAGCTGTTTCCAGCATAATTTTTATATGCCAAACAGCATAGTTGATTTGTTTGCAGCACTTAACTAAATATAAGCAGGTTTAGGAAACGCAGTAATAAACAGTCTATATTTCAAAAATAATAAAATGTATTTGTGAAAAAAATATTAATCATCCACTAAAGCCTGAGTGTATATTTATTGATTTGAGTTTTTGAACTACCAGGTACCGGGAAGCCTTACTGACTGTAATTATTATTATTGCTTTATAACAGAACAAAATACACAGAACATGCCTGAAGAAAATGACGAGGAAACACTCCTTATAAGTCCCAATGACACAAATATTGAGCCATTTGATGTGAATAGGACAGATCTGGTAAGTGCCCGTGTGGAAGCTACTCGTGAAGCTGGTTGGGGTAAGTTGTTAGCAGGGCTGGTCAATGCATTATATAGTTACCAAACAGATCCAGACCATCGTTCTCAAATTCAAATTTGAGCAAAATCCTAAATAAATTTGAATCAGCTGAAAAATATTGTGGCTTTATATTATAACATAACTTTAAAGGAGAATAGAACTTCTTCAACAATTTCTGTGCTAAGCATTCGTCTAGCTGCAATCGGTGGAGAAGATGTCCGGTTAAAGTTCAGAATAGGCCCTGGCATTTTAGATAAAAAAAGGCTCAAACACCCCTCAACCCCCACAAGCACAATAAAAAGTGATTGATGGCATTTTACAGCAGTCCCTGTGGCATTTGCCGGAATCTACAGATTGCCAGTCTGAGTCTGACTAGAACAGAATGATGGCACAGGAAAAAGTATCCTGGACCCATGCATTTTTTTATTTTTTTGAAAAGAGGAGAGCCGACCCAGTGAAAGAAGTAAATTACTAGAATGTGTGGTCCCTAGCAATGTGGCACCTCCAAGTCAGGGGCGTAGTTATAGCCTAAGGGGCCTAGAGGCAAAAATCGCTGAGCATGCACAGGTCTATGTCTACACTGAAGACATCTGGGAAAGGTAGGCAAAATGGCCATATAGTGCTGTTTTAAAGGGTTCTTGGGCCAGTGCATTCTTGTTTAAAGGCTTGTGATGCCGCAGAGATCTGCTTCCCTCACCCTACAAGGCATTTACCTATCCAGGAGATAGTTGCCTGAAAATGCAGCAGTCTACTTGTGTTCAAGCATCCAGTCATTGCGGGACTCTATGTTTATGTCATGAGGCAGAAATCAACACATAACTTCAGGAAACACCATTTCATTCGGCAAGCTGACAAAGAGAAAAGCTATTTCAGTTTTATATGACCACAATTCTTTACATTTAGCGTGGTGGTGAGGCACAAATACATCTTTTTATTTTAAAGAAGGTGTCACAGGACTGAATCTCCATTAAAGGCATCACCATGACCTTGCATATGTTGTAACATAGAAGATCACTGTCGAAAAGCCCATCAAATTCAGCCCAGCTTTTAGTTTGATAAGAAGCAATTACTCTAATACGTTAGTACTTAAAGCTCCATTTTTCATATTTTAGGATTTACTTGAGGAGATACTGAGGAACACCAACATATGTTCTAATTCAGGTAATTTATATATTTTGTTTTTTGAGATTATTATCACTAAAATTATGAAGTCACCTCAGAGTTCCATGATCTGTGTAAATACAAGTTTTTGGACTTCTCTGTGACTTATAATAGCCTTATATTTTTACAATGGGGGTACATTATTCACTATATAATATGTACAGGGGGTCATTTGACTTTGGCTGTGCCGGTCACCTTGTCTGGGTTGTGTGTTGGCTCCAGCCTATTATCTGTGCTACTATTGCCAAGGACTCTGGTTCTGGTCATCTGTTTATGCCAAAATGTTATCAAATGGAATAAGCTGCAGAGTTCACATGTTGGCATTCAGTATGTTACATAATATAGTTCTAATATTGCCAGTGTTAGCGAGAATAAGGGAAAACACTTATCCTTACTGGCTTATTAGGGAAGTGCAGATTCTCTGTCACTTGGCAAATGCTCATCACTAGATGCTGATGAATCAAATTTTTTTTCTAAAGCAGTTTCCTGTTTTTGTACGTTAATCTGATTTGTGTTTTCACTTATGTCTCTGTGCTTCCTGTCTTTTCCCATATAATGACATACATGTAGCACTACTGTATATAGTGAATAAAGTACCCCCTACTGTAAAATATAAGGATATCATAAGTCACCGAGGAGTTCCATGACTATATTTATACAGGTCATGAAACTCAGAGGTTACTAATATCCTCATATTTTACAACAAGGGGTACTTTATTTATTATAATACACAAGTTTTAGTGAGTTATGTGAAAAAAATGACATCACGACTCACCATTTATAACTGATTACAGTTATAAACGGTGAGTACTCAATGTATTCGATGTACCTTAATTAATCTGTATCAAAAATGACAAAGTGTTTATATAATCCTAATGTCTCAATTGTACCCTAACCTTTTAGTTTGTAAACCCTATTGTACTCTGTAATCCTTGTCTGTTATCCACCATTTATTTCCTGTTTGCTATAACTGCAATAACGCACTGCGTATCTTGACAGCGCTATATAAATAAATGATGATGATGATGATGATGATGAGTAGAGATGTCATTTTTGTCACATGACTCACTAAAACCTATAATAAAAATACTCACCGTTTATAAGGATATCATTTACAAGAAATTCATGGCTTTTGTGTATTATATATAGATACTCTACATTGGGGCTGCAGAAAATGATTAGGTGTGGGGGTGAATTATGGTGCAGTGGGCTCTATGTGCCACATAGAAAACTTTTACTGGGTCCTGCTGGCTGACCTGCAATAAAAATTTAACCATGGGTATGCTGTGTGGCTCTCCCAGTTCTGCACTCTCTTTTCTACATGCAAAACTTCTTTTATTCTGTTTCTTTATATTTGTAAAGCACTGCCCAACTATGTCACATATAGTGGGATAATTGTATACTGGGTCATTTGCTTCAGTTATGATTGTGATGTCCTATAGAAAAGCTTGCCCACAGGCTTTCAAATGAAAAGACCTGTGTTAGCTTAAAGATATGGGGCAGGCAAGTCTCTGTTCTGGTTCAATTATTTTGCTATGGGTTATAAAAGGTTTACTTGCACTTACTATACCTAGTCCAAGTTAACAGGAAATGCAAAGCTTAAAATGTCTTTAAAACATTCCAAGTAATTTTAGAATAACTTTTCTAATAATCACAATTCCCAAGAGTAAGTGCTTCCCCAGCACAGTTCATTAAAAAGAACTGCAATGCAGTATAAAAATGCATAATTGTCACCAGTTCCCCCTTTGTTTTCTTATGGGAATCAACAGCAGACAGTTTTCATATTCTCTCCTAAAAACTACTTGTGCATGTTTTCTATGTTATTCGCAAAGACCTTTAAGGGTCTGGCCACACGGGCAGATTCAGGGAGATTAGTCGCCAGGCGAGAAATCTCCTCTTCTTTGCGGCGACTAATCTCCCCGATCTGCCTTCCCCTGCCTTCCGCTGGCTAAAATGTAAATCACCTGGGGGCAGGCATACGGAACGCTTCGTTTTCCAAAGTCGCCCGTAATTGCCTCACGAGGAAACTTCGGCGACTTCGGAAGGCAGGGGAAGGCAGATCGGGGAGATTAGTCACCGCGAATAAGTGGAGATTTGTCGCCTGGTGACTAATCTCCCCGAATCTGCCCGTGTGGCCAGACCCTAAAGGGGAGCAGTTTCACTCATTTTTAATTGTTATGTTTTTAAATGTGGCACCAACTGCAACTGCCTTGAACTAGGGACACACTATCAACAAGGATATCCAGGATGCCACTGTTTTCTTTAGGTCGTTTTGGTTAGCATGGCTGCTAAAGCATTTTAACTTTTTATTTATTTATTTTTTTCCAAGTTTTTATTTTTGCATTTCAAATGTTTAACAGTAGTGAAGACAGAAGGAAGATAGAGAGGGGTTGGGGGAAGAGATGAAGCAGTAAGTCACAAGGGCAATTGAGTCCTATTACAATAACACGTTCACAATTGGATTTACAGAAGCCTCTGGGAAGGACACCCGTGGGCCCAATACTGCTTTGAATTTTTGTCAAATGTCAGTTTCTGATTCGCGAGGGAGTTAACCAGATCTCTCAAGAGGGGGAGAGGTGGAGGAAGAGTTTATGATAGTGTTAGTGGTCTGCTATAGTTACGTCAATGTCTGTGGGGGGCCCGGACCACAGGGTCCGCTTCCTCTATAGCATTGAAATATCCCCTCCCTGCTGCTCTTCCTCTTTAAATTCTTGCACGCTCACCTTGCGCAAGCATGTGGTGGGGGAAGGGAGCTTGCGTTAGGAGTAGGGTTGGCTGCTGATATGTGTGCCAGGCCCCTCTAAAGGTTTTTTTTAAGGGGAAAATCCTTTTCGTTAGGGTGATGGCACACAGGGCACTTGGGAAATCTTTTCTCCCAAAGCACCTGAAATATATTTTTGCATTTGAATTAATGTAAATTGCTGTGGGCAAAAAAAGGAAGGTATTCATATTTTAAGGCAGTGTTATACAATTTCACCATTTATATGTTTTACCTGCAGTGATTTACATTAATTCTGCTGCAAAAGTTTTGTTTTGCCGCCTGTAGGACATGATCCTTAAACTTCTTTATAGTGACACATCCAATAAGTTTTGTCACTACAAGTTGATGTAATAGTGCAAATGAGTTGCATGTGTCTAATTACTATTTATATACATTTATATTTATTTAAATCTATTTCCTTTCTTTAAAGCAACACCTCTTACAACGTCAGACTCACAGAATGGGTTTCCACGAGAAAATGGACTTGAGAATGTTGACCATCAAATTACCAATGGCGTGTACACGGAACAAAGCAATATCTGGTCACCTACTAATGGTTATGTACCACATATACCAGCCCAGACATTTAACAATGCAGTTTATAACCAAGGTAAACAAAAATGGATTTAACATGTAGTAAATGCAGGTGCCATTGTTATGTTCTTCAAGGTTGTCATTTTTTATAATCTGGACAGGATACCTGGCATAGGTGTCTTTGAAACAGGAACTTTTTCATTTGAAGGATGACTGTGTGGACGGCCATTGTTTATATGCTAATTGAATACATTGTGGCCGAAATCTGCCCTGTTTGTTCACTGACAGGGTGATTCTGCACACTCAGAAAAGGCCCAAGTCTGAGTTCTTTTCACAACACAATGGGGCCGATTCATCAAGCTCGAGTGAAGGATTCGAAGTAAAAAAACTTCGAATTTTGAAGTGTTTTTTGGGCTACTTCGACCATCGAATGGGCTACTTCGACCTTCGACTACGACTTCGAATCGAAGGATTCGAACTAAAAATCGTTCGACTATTCGACCATTCGATAGTCGAAGTCCTGCCTCTTTAAAAAAAACTTCGACCCCCTACTTCGGCAGCTAAAAGCTACCGAAGTCAATGTTAGCCTATGGGGAAGGTCCCCATAGGCTTGCCTAAGTTTGATCGAAGGATATTCCTTCGATCGTTGGATTTAAATCCTTCGAATCGTTCGATTCGAAGGATTTAATCGTTCGATTGAAGGAATAATCCTTCGATCGTTCGTAGCATTTGCGCTAAATCCTTCGACTTCGATATTCGAAGTCGAAGGATTTTAGTTCCTAGTCGAATATCGAGGGTTAATTAACCCTCGATATTCGACCCTTGATGAATCGGCCCCAAAGTGTTCCATACCATAGCCCTTTTCTCTATGTGACACTGTTTAGTCAGGTGGGAGAAGGTATTTTGCTGCACACTTGAGTGTTGCTAAGCGATTTTATTTCCCCTAAGCAGTTTAAAGCAAGACTTTGTCTGTTACAGATTTTTCTGTGTCATTCTAGGAGTATATGTCACACAGCTTGACACATCAGGAAATGGCTACCACCAAGAGCAATCAGTGCTAGACCTTGTCCAGCAAGCTTCTCATGATGTCTATAAGGAAATCTGCACTCAACAACCAATAACTAATAGCTTTGTACCATCGATACACTCCTCAGCCCAAGAGCATATTCATCAAATATATCCACAAGGTAAGGCATTAGAGTTAGAAGCCAGTTACCATCTAGTGTGGGCAATAAATAATCATTATATTCCAGCCTATATAGACTTTTGAAAATACAGTACATATACAGGCTCCACTTTATTGTATTATTGACACTAGGATCCCTAAATTGGGAAGCTGCAAAAAGGACTAGAGACTATGGGGTATATTTATCAAAGAGTGAAGTTAGAGATCACCACAGTCCACTAGAGTGAAATTCTGCCACTTTCCATTCATTTCTATGCAGGCCCGGACTGGCAGTCTGTGGGTTCTGGCAAATGCCAGAGCGGTTGCTATATGAATCCATAGAAAGTCACTATTTAGTGGGCTGGTGTGGGGCTGTTTGGGCCTCTCTGTAATTGGAATGCTAGGGCCTATTTTGACTCCCAGTCCAGACCTGTCTCTATGGGATTTCTAAAGGCGTATTTATCAAAGGGTGAACTTTCACTTTCACCCATTGGTAAAAAAATCTCATAGAAATGAATGGAGAGTGGTGGGATTTCACTCTAGCGGACTGTGGTGATCTCTAACTTCACTCTTTGATAAATATAACCCTGTGTGTTAAAATAAATGTAAACTAATGGTATTTGGGGCAGGGGCAGGTTTGAACTGGGGATTCCTCGAGTTATTATATCACAGTTATTTAACACAGTTATTTACACAGTGTTTTAACAAATTGGCACATTCATCAAATGCTTTTCAAGTGTAAATTTGTCAGAACTGATTGGACTGCTTTGAGCAGGTGAATTCACTTATTTTCTGTGAAGTGTTTTAGTTCTTAAAGGGATAGCATAATGAATCTGCAAAAGAGACGTGACTAGGAACTAAAGAGGGTTATGTAATAAATAAAAGGCACTAAGGTTGTCCAGGAGCAGTAACCCATAGCAACCAATCAGCAGGTAAAATTTACTGGTCTTTAAAAGCAAACATCTTATTGATTGCTATGGGTTACTACTACTGAGCAAATGTGGTGCATTTTATTACATATGGGGGTAAAGCTTTTCACAAGAGGAACATTGATTATTTATCAGATGGACCCCTATAAAACACATGACAGTTTTCTGTTTAAGGGAACTATCATGAAAATGAACATTTTATATAAACTTCATAAGAAACTTAAATACAATCAATAAAAAATTCTGACCATATTCTGAAATAATCCAGTTACTCTTCACTATCCCCCTCTCAGCATCTGTCTCTCTTCGTGCAGGAGTTGGGAGTCTTGATTCTGAATGGCAGTTAAGTCTAATACAACCTTTTGAGATGGGGGGCTCATTTTGCCTAGAAGATGTATTAGAGCTCACTCTTTTAAAATGCCCAGAAATTCTGTCCATTTACAGGCAGGATCTGTGCCCAAGTCCGTTATTTTATTACATTTTGTTTGAGCTGGAGTCAGTTATTTGAGTGAGCTCTAATACATCTGCTAGGAAAAGATAAAAAAAAGATATATTGGATTTAACTGTCAATGAATATCCGACACCCAAATCCTGCATGAAGACAGAATAAAGAGAAACATATGGGATAGTGAAGATAAACTTAATTATTTTAGAAACAGTACAGAATGTTTAATTTATTATATTTAGAAAGAATATTATTTCATTATGATGAATCTTATGTTACATTTTCTTTCCCTTTAAGTAAGAGCATGAGTTTATTGTGGGTTCAGATTGATGTGTTTTGTTTCTTGGCCCCTAGTATAGACTGCTTTAGATGACCTGCTTAAACTCGAATTTTCTGTGTTTGTAGTTCTGTTAATGCCAGTTTCCTTGATCTCTCAACAGCATCAGAACACAATTTGTATGATGTTGTACAGAATGTACCACATGTCGAAGAAGTCTACAAACCAGCCACCAATAATGATATATATCGGGATCCTACTGAGCATGAGACACATGCAAGAGCTGTGGAGACAGCGCCCCCTGCTGTCCCTAACGCCTGTGCAGATCCTATGGCTAATCCAGAGCCCGCTCAGGCTGCTTCTACACAGACCCATTGTCATGGTAAGGTGATAAACATCATTCACTGATTTGAGAATGGAAGTGCTATTTGCTTGTGGCTGATCACTTATGGACAAAGCAAGCCTGATCTTTGGAAGAAATGATGCCACAGAATCTTTGATAGCTTTGCTTTAAAGTTTTTAAACAAGTCTGAATATGAACCGAATACCATTCCAGTTAGGAGGTCAGTTTATTACTGAGATATTATTGGGATACTCCCTATAGGCCAAATTTTGGAAATCTTCTAAATTGGCCAAAAATTCTGAATTGTTTGCTAGATGGGGTCTTCACTATGCTATCTATTGTTTTTAAACAGGTTTACTAATCCAAGGCAATGGCATAAAAAGTGGGTGTCCCTTGGGAGTATAGAAAATGGAAATAGGGTGCAATAATAGACATGTGCTTGGGTGCAGCTTAGGTTGTTCACTGAAAAGCAGAGTCCCATATTTCTTTTAGGGGTTCAAGGGTACACAAGCTCCCAGAACTTTGAGGGTCACAGTCTTTTTTTCTCTAATGCCAAATTGTCAGGGTGATAAGTGAGGGTGGCATAAAAAATCTAAGACTTCAAAGTCAAGAAAAGAGCAGAGTGTCACTATTATTCTTATTAAGACTCTCCTGATTTTATGGAGTTAAGGTAGTCCCTATGGACCCATCACAATTTACATATTTCTCCACCTTACTTGGGTTGCAGGGTAGAAGGAAGAATAGGGTACCAAGTACCATGTATTGTTCCTGTTGGGTAGCTCACAAAGAAGTGGTTCAAACATTAACACATAAATATTATTTCATTATACCATCTGCACAAAATAGACAAAATAGAGGTGGGTCCAGGGCATGGCACATGTAATAGGGCATAACGACCTTACTGATCAAATCACATATTAATAATATTAAGGAACAAATAACTGCTTTTTTACTGGCAGTTGTTCTCCAGCAGGATCTTAGAGTGCATGGCATACATAGCTACCACATAAACAGTACTTACGCCCAGGCATCGATTACCATCTTAACAGTAGTCCTTCACAAGTGTCCAGACTCGACACTAGACTTGACCAAGTGATTTAAAGGGAATACACACTATCCTAGAGCTTCTGGCATAATAATACACTACCCTCCCCCTGGAGCCAAAAACTTCTCTTCCCCTTTCCCTGCTTCCCTAAATGCCATTACTAAAGCAAGCTGTAACAGGTTTAATTCTAACACATCACCTTTTTCATGTAGTTCCTTCTCCCAGGCACTATCTTACTTAAAGAGATACTGACACCAGAAATTAAACTCTTTTTTTTTTACATCTATCATAATATTGCAACGTATAACTTTGCCTTAAAGTATTTGCACAATGCTTAAACATTACCTGTCTGATGCCCCATGTTCCTGTATGAGGGGCTGCCATATTTGCACAGCAGGAGTTTATCAACATGACCTATAGGTAACTTTTTATTATACTTTCATATTTTAAAAAGTAGTTTTTTAGTGTCAGTATCACTTTAAGCAATATTAGGGAAAATGGCTCTTGATAACTGACATGACATGGCTGTTTTGATATGCCATGCTATTTCCACTTAGTGAGTAATACCCTATTTCTAGGTAATGTTTATGCTGCTTCTTCAGTTAAATTCCAAGTGAAATATTTCCCAGGGCTTTTACCATATAGACCAGGCATCAGAAAAGATCTGCATGTTGTTTAGGGATGGTCACTGAGGTTACCTTTCAAATAAATTGTATTGTTGTAAGAGGAAACATAATTGTAAGAAAAGTGCAAATGAAAGTGAATACATCTTTCATTCTAGGGTGGGGGAATTGATCATACATATTAGTAGTGAGCACTGTTCTCGCATACATGGATTCCTCTCAGTAAGGATTGTTCTGTCACAGATTCTCCATGAAACGCCCAAAGTCTGCCTTATGGCAGCTCCTTGTTAAGTGTTAGCATTCCCTGCACAAAATAAGCTATGTCCTCATTACCGTCTAGTTTAAAGGAAAACTATACCCCCAAAATGAATACGTAAGCAACAGATAGTTTATATCAAATTGAATGACATATTAAAGAATCTTACCAAACTGGAATATATATTTACATAAATATTGCCCTTTTACATCTCTTGCCTTGAACCACCATTTCGTGACTCTATCTGTGCTGCCTCAGAGATCACCTGACCAGAAATACTACAACACTAACTATAACAGGAAGAAGTGAGGAAGCAAAAGGCAGAACTCTGTCTGTTAATTGGCTCATGTGACCTTACATGTGGTTTGTATGTGTGCACAGTGAATCTTACGATCTCAGGGGGCGGCCCTTATTTTTTAAAATGGCAATTTTCTATTTATGATTACCCAATGGCACATTCTACTAAAAAAGTACATTATTATGATAATGGTTCATTTACATGAAGCAGGGTTTTACACATGAGCTGTTTTACTCAGTATCTTTTAATAGAGACCTACATTGTTTGGGGGGTATAGTTTTCCTTTAAGGGGAAGTTCATCCTGTAATTTGCAGTCCCCAAATGTGGATTTGTTGGTACAGTACACATGATCTGGCTTTGCTTTGAGCTGCATGGTATGGATATTGTACTATTAGCCATTTGTACTACTTGTGCTTACTTACTTGTACTTCCTAGGGAACATTCCATTACTCACTTCATGGGAGGTTACAGTCTTCTATAAAGGGAAGCAAGTTCTCCAGAAAAGTGTGTCCACACCATTTGCCATAAACACAGGCGTCATAGACAGTCAGATGGGACCTGTAGACGTTGCTTGCCTTCCTTCAGCTGATGACTTGGTGGACCAGACTCAGATCCACCTAACCAAGACCATCTTGGACAATGTAGGAGGAGGTCTACTGCTTGAGGTCAATCCACAAGACTTTAAACTATATGCCAAAAGAGTAGGCAAATCCAGGGTCTATTGGTCGATGTCTGCAGACTGTGATACCAATGGAAATGAGGGAACATTGCTGCAAAGAGACATTCAGGCTGATATCTTTGATTTCAATAAATTCTGGGAAGGTAAGTTTAATGCAGTTGCCTTTGTAACCTGTGAAGATTAAAAACATTGTGCACTTGTTTCTTCTAAATTTTCAAGGGCTCATTTACGTTTGCAAGGCACAGTAGAAATTGTATAAAATTACACAACTTCACAAATCCAAATCCTATTCACAAAAGTAGCTTCATCTACCAGGGGTAGGCAACCCACGGCTCCAAAGCGTCATGCGGCTCTTCATCCTACTTACTGCGGCTCGGTCTTGCCTGTCAAGTTGTCTATACAGCAGTCGCACCTGCTGGCGGCTTCTTGAGTGTGCAACAACGTTAAGCTAACGGTTAGCTTACCGCGGTCGCACACTCAGGAAGCCACCAGCAGGTGCGAGGGCTGTATAGACATTCCAAGAGTGACCGGCAAGACCGAGCCTCAGCAAGACGATTCATCATGGTCCTTACCACGGTCACACACTCAAGACAAGAGAAAGAAGATCAGCATGGAGCTTCAGAAACAGAAGTCACATTAAACAGATGAGAACACTAGCATTTAATAGAGCTATTCAGGGTTTTATTTATTTCAAAGTAGGCCTACATATACACACTGCACTTCTGTTTGTTGTATTCTGTTGTTGTAACAGTTAAAATTAAAAAAGGTTAAAACTTTTAAAAGTTTATATGCTGGGTCATGTTTTGCGGCTCCAGACTATTTTTCTTTAGTGGAAGAGGGAGCAAAATGGTTCTTTTGATAGTAAAGGTTGCTGACCCCTGATCTATACACACTTCTCTGAATTGCTTCCACCTTGCTGTATTCAATGTAATGTGTATAGTACAGGGTACAGGATTGCAAGGGAGCACTAAGATAAACACCTGAATTGAGTCATTGCTTTTGCATGATGCACCAAGACATGCAAACAAAAAAAATCACACAGCAATTCCTATTTAACGTTCTACAACAAGTCGGACAAAGGCAAGCCTGATAAATTCATTGCTAATGGTTAATGCATTTAGGGCTAATCTCTCTCTCTCTCCTCCACACGAAAGTCTGCCTTGCTGGAGCTGCATACCTTGTGTAAATTTAAAATTTAAACGGTATCAGTATTTAGATTAACTGGCCCCTACATTGTTTACACCTCAAATTTAGACAGAAAACTCCTGCATTGTTCACACATTTAATCCCCCCTTGCATTGTTAACACTTGTAACACTATTGTTCACACCCCTAAAACCCTGTACTGTACACACCTCATAATCTGACTGAAAGTGCCCACATTGTTCACCAATTCACATCTCACATAAACTGCTGGAGGGGCACCAGAATTGTGTCACTGTATGTAGCACAATAAGAACTGTTCATTTTAGAGTGTTGTTCATTTTAGAGTGTTCCGGATACGTTTCCATGTCTCCTGCTGTATTCTGCTTGCCTTATGCTCCCTGTGTGTCATACTCTGCCTGCCCTATGCTCCCTGTGTGTCATACTCTGCCTGCCCTATACTACCTGTGTGTCATACTCTGCCTGCCCTATGCTCCCTGTGTGTCATACTCAACCTGCCCTATGCTTCCTGTGTGCCATACTCTCCCTGCCCCATGCTACCTGTCTGTGCCATATTCTGCCTGCCCTATGCTCCCTGTGTGTGCCATACTCTGCCTGCCCATGCTACCTGTGGAACGTGCGGACAGTAGAATTTATTCTGGGGGTTTGTTAGCATTTGGAAATTGTTGTTAGGGGCCTCTAAGGTGTCAAATCATGTGCTGGGGAGGAGGTTGCTGTGTTATCCACAGAGGAGGATGAGGCATATGGATTTAAGGGTATGCTTTGATATGCCTTACATTTTTCACGTATGAGTGATGAGTGATATCCCTGCAGTGAGCACCAACCATATGGTTTCTATGGTATGTTTACACCATTATTGTGGAATTTGTGTTAACATGGTTGTGGTTTAAAGTGGATGTGGTTTAAAAACAGGGAGTGGTCAACTGGCTTCCATTATCGGCCCTCCACCACGTAGGCCAGAAAAATTCCAGCCCTTAGTACCACAGAAGTTTCACAGCACTGAAATAGGTGTCATTTTACATACAGGGGAACCGTGCATGTGTTTCGTACTTTGCACTTGCCCCACTGTGAGCATCCACAGGTGCAGATCCTTGCACATTCCCAATGAATACAGCATTAAACAGCTCTGTCTCAAGTATAACTCTTTTTTTTATAGCGTAAGACACCCATTCTGCGATGGGCTTTCACTGTTGTTTCTATTGCAGATTTGGGAGCCTACAAGATGCATCAGAGGTCATCCCCAGATTATACCATATACATGTCCTTTGGTCAGAGCCTGACAAACCCTATAATGAGGAGGCTGGTATTGGTCAAGGTGAGTGTTAGTGAAATGCATATGTAATGAATGTATATTGTATATGAATGTATATTGGAATGTTACCTGGAATTCTATGTTCTGCATAGCAGGACTTAAAGCATGCGCAAGGGAATTCATAAGGCATTCCCAACACACAAAGGGAGCTGAGCCCCTAAAACCAAAAAGTCACAAAGAGGTCTCAATCCAACAGCCAGGCAGGAGTCATTTTTTAGTGGACCCTTGAAAGGGGTTTTTATAAAAACCACAATGGTATGCCAAGTGACTTTGTAATCTTCAGTTTTCATTAACATAATATCCCAGTGGAACACAGCATATGGTTCCTATAACATCCAGGGGCCATTTCACTTGATACCAGTACTTTCATCACACATTAAAGAACCAGTAACCTCAAAATACGTTAAATGAGTTGTTCACCTTTAACTCAATTTTTTAGTTTTTATGTAGAGACAGAATTTTTGAGTTATTTCATTTTTTTTATTCAGCAGCTCTGCAGTTTGCAATTTCAGCAATCTGGTTGCTAGGGGACACATTTCCTTTTGCAACCATGCACTGATTTGAATAAGAAATTGGGATAGGGGCTGAATAAAAATAATAAAAAGTATTCAATATCAATAACTATAGCCTTATAAAGCATTTGCTTTTTAGATGAGCAAAAAATTCAAAAACTTTAAAATAAAGAAGGTTGCTTAGAATTAGCCATTCTATAACATATTAAAAGTTAACGTGAAGGTGAACCACCCCTTTAGTACTTGAATACCCCCCAAAACTGCTATTATAATAACAGGCAACGCTTACACCTCCTTGGATTTTTTGAAAGCTTTCATTAGAATTTTACTAGAAAAATGCTCCTATGCAGAACCGAATGTAAAGTTAGCTTTGCACCAGAGGATCTTCTGCACCTAAGCTTTTAATCATACCTCCCGTTTTAAGAGGGACAGTCCCTCTTTCGACAGCTCAACTCACAGTCCCTCGTTTGTACTGGAAAGTCCCGTGGTGCAACTTTTTTGTTCCTCTATTTATTTAGAAAGTGTTGGGAGGTATGTTTTAATCACCATTTGCAGTTTAAATATATGACTCAGCATATTGGCCTCTGTATGGAGTCACAAGAATGGCTACCTAACTGATACCTGCCCAGGGTCTGGCCAGATATCTATCCATCAGGTTTGAAAATCTCATCAGCAGGCCACCGGTATAGCCATCTTCCAGTGGGTCTACATAGGCCTCCATTATTATCCTGGGGTCCAAATACTTGGATCAATTCAATCATGCAAGAATCCACTCGTTTGGCTGGTATATGGCTATGCTTAAAAATGTAATGACTTGAACTTTGAGCAAGACCTTTTATCTATAAGTTAGTCAGCAAACTGTTTATAGGGGTCATATAAAAGTAAGGCTTAGTGCTCATTCTGGGAGTACCGTACTTCTGTCCAGGGTCAGAAAACACAAGACTAAACTCTCCTTACTGCCTGCTGACTGTAAATAAAAAGCTAGTAATAAAAAAAATCCACCCAGCCCATTGCTGGATACCATAAAGTGCATGTGACGATTGCCAAAATAAGGGGGTCGGCTGAGGTCCAATGCCTAAGGACTAAAATACAGCCCTGGGTGTTAGAACTCAGTGGGAGCACTGAGCTTCAACATCCGTCCGAATCATTAATCCCTACAGATTTGGAAAGCATTATTTGTGATGGGGGGGAAAGAAGTTACTCTTTAAACTGATGGATGAGATATGTCTCAGCCTGAAGCTCCAGGCATCTGCACTAGGGCAGATAAGCGCCCGTGTTGGTGAGTCAGTCCATTCTTTATACTAAATATAGACACCAGGAGGCCGACTGAGCAAGCGTTTCTTAACAAACTGCACAACACAGTCTTAAAGCTGGCCATAGACACAATGATCCGATCATACGAATCAAGGATTCGTATGATTTTCGGACCATGTGTGAAGTGTCCCGACATTTTTCGTCCGACGGAGATCAGTTGTTTGGCCAATCAGACAGCTTAAAAAATTTCTGTCGGCTGCTGATAATTTCTTTGCATGTATTGTCGATCATACGATTTTCAGTGGGAGACTGTGACTGTCGGACATTACTTTCATACAATTGCTGTCAGGGGCAGAACATCGTCTGATCTGTTCTTTTCTACTTTATTTGATCTGAATGGTTAGTGGCAGGTCGGGAGATGGGGAAGTCCGGTCATTTGAGGATTCGAACGATCAGATCTTTGCATCTATGGCCAGCTTAAGACTGTTTAGCTAAATTGCAGATGGACTCAATAGCAGTGCAACCATCTGTTACAGATAAGGGTGACAAGATATTATTCCAGGAGTGGCCTCTTCTGGTGCCTGGTTGGTGAGTAAGTAAGGTGTGTCTAGCACATTAATGGTTAACCAGAAGAAAAACACAAAAAATGACACATGTATCAGTAATATCAGCTGCTCAGGAAGTATCTTATGAATATCAAGCAGCCCTAGTGCTGTCATTCTGCACAGTTGGACAGTTAAATAAAGTGCCATCGTCAGTAGTATATTATTGGTAAATATTCCCCCATGTTTTCAGAGATGTTAGCCTCCCAGTACCTCAATTTCTCTGGCCTGACCCAAGGCTGAGAAGGGGTTTGATGACTTCTCAAGGGGATGACCACTGTGGGAAATATTTCCCACCATCAAAGGACAGGGGAGCCCAACTGAACCCCAGTTGGCGTAGTGGGACATCATTACCCTACCCCAAAGTATAAAGTGATTTTTTTTTGTAGCCCAAACTCACTCGACCCATGAATTATAATGATTTTTTTTTTACTGCAACTTGTCATATAGAGAGTATTCTGCCCGGTCAGCGAAGTGTGTGTGTTTTGCCTGGATGATAATAAAAGAATCACAGCTTCCAAAAGGGTTAGACAGCTAAAGGTGATCATACACATAGAAATCCGCACGTTTGGCGATTTCGCCAAACGAGCGGATTTCTCCCCGATATGCCCAGTTTCAAGGTGGGCAATATCGAGCTGATGCGATTTTTGGGTCGGATCACAAGACCGCTTCAACGAACAGATACGGTCCATGATCTGACGGGATTTTTAGCCCTGCCCAATCGACATCTGCTCGTTTTTCAGCCAGTTATCGATCGGGGAAGCCCGTCGGAGGGCCCCACACACGGGCCAATAAGCTGCCGACTCAGTCTGTCGGCACCTTTTATCGGCCCGTCTATGGCCATCTTTAGAATATAAACTGCCTGCATTTTGGTAAGCATACTCCATTTATATTTCAGCAGTGGCTTAATTGCTTTTAAAGATTTCTGGGTAAGGGGAACATGGTAGAGGAAGGAGTAAAAAGAGGTCATTGCTAAGCTGGGGAATGTACATGATGGGGGCATTGACCAGGTGAATATGTAGTATAGGTATAGGATACGTTATTCAGAAACCTGCTATCCAGAAAACCCCAAATTACAGGAAGGCTGTCTCCCATAGACTCCATTTTAATAAAATAATTAAATTTAAAATAACTTTTTTAATTTTTAAATTTTTAAAAATGATTTCTTTTTTCTCTGTAATAATAAAATAATACCCTATACTTGCTCCAAGCTAAGATATAATTAATCTTTGCTGGAGGCAAAATAATTCTACTTTTTTTAATTCATGTTTTTAATGATTCCTTCGTAAACTTAAAATATGGAGATACA